>NW_026652284.1:114987991-115103638 GCF_009828535.3 Hylobates moloch
ATGAGACTTGGGAGATGTCCCTGAGCGAGACCAAGCAGAGAGCCGCCAGCAGGCTGGCTGACATCCCCAATGCCAGTCATCTGTCTGGCAGAGGCATGGCATTTCAGCAACCCTCTTTGAACCTGAACATTGGGGTAGAGGAGGAGTCCTAGATTCTGGCACCATCTTGGGTACATGTGCATCTGTAGAATGTCTCTCAGGTCCCTTCCTGCTCTCTCTAAAGCTGTTGCTCTGCACAGTAGGACACCAGCCACTTTATCTACTGCTATTACCATGAGGACCCATTAAGTAAGTCACTTGTGCTCACAGATCAGAGAGGGAGGCCACAGGGGCAAAGGGGAGCAGAGATGGGCAGAACAGTCTGGGGCAGAGTCTGCAGGGACACAACAGCCTGACCACAGGGAATCTGGACAAAGGAGCCTGCCTTGGTATGGGGTATCCAAGACCTCAGGGAAACCTGGCACCAGAATGAGGCAAGAGATTTCCTGGGAAAGGAGGGCCCTTGCTGAAACAGAGCTTCGACCAAACCGCAACGCCACTGGTGAGTGGGTCAGCCTTGGCTGAAAGATCCAAACCAGAGTCCTGCACCAGGGCAACCAGCGAGATTCCTGCCTTCACTCTATCTCCCTGGGGCATGGTGGGCAGGGGAGCACAAAGGAGGAGAAGGTACTTAATGATAAGAAGGCAAACCAGATAAAACAAGGGACAGAAGGCCCTGGGAGCCCTCCCTAGATTTAAACAAGGAGAACAAAGGCCGTGTTTACAGGAGAACCAGCCCGTGTGCAAGGGAGATGGGAGGAAAGAAATAGAAGGTACAGAGTAAGAAACCATTTCCCTTGGAGTCTTTAAAACTTTTCTCCTTATTCTTCTTCACAACAACGTGTACTTGCACAACCTACTGAAGCAGCAATTCGTATCAGAGAAGCAGAATTAGCAGAGAGGTTACAAAACACCCACCTCGTGTCATGTCAGCTGAGTTCCAGAAACAGGGTGCCTAAGAGTTTATTGAAGTCTGCGGCCCAGGTCTAAACCCAGTGACAGACTCTGCCATCCCGCAGACACAAGCCACTCCCCTGAAACACTCTATGAGGATGTGATTGTGAGTGAAGAATTAACTTTACCCAAAGAGAAGTCTGGCCTTTGCCCTTGGCTACAGGGGGGTGATTTCTAGGCCCCTGGATGTCCCTCCTGATAGGAGCATCTTTGTTTACCCAGGGACTTTGGCCACCAGACAAACAATGGGATTTATGATGGGAACTTTGGAAAATAAAAGGCATCGGTCAGAACCTACAGGAGGGACAGGGACTAAAAGGTGGCATGTGGGCAGTGTGTCATGGGGCCCTCATAAAAACTCGGGATACCAAGGCTCGAGTGAGCTTCCCTGATGAGAAATACTCTTGAGTGCTGTCCTACGTTGTAGTCGGGAGAGAGGTAACTTTGCTCAGGACTCCATGGGTGGAGCAAAAGCTCCACATCTGGAGCCTTCCCAGTCTGCAACTTTACCCACACACCTCTCTCCCTTTAACTGGCTCTCTGATGTGCATCCTTTGAGTATAATCAAATTATAATCATGAGGACAGGGCTTGCCTGAGTTGTGTGAGTTATTCTAGCAAATTATCAAAGCTGAGAGACGCCACAGGGAACTCCCAAATCTGTAGTAGTAAGAAAGAAGTAAAGGTGGTCCAGGAGACCCTCCGAACTTGTGGCTGGTATCAGGAGTCTCGGGCGGACTTGGTCGTCTTGCGGAGAACTGTGCCCTTAAGCTTGAGTTTGGCAAACTTACTGTTGCGGGGTAGCCAGTGTTTTCTCCATGCAGACTCAGTGGAGCACACAGAGCCACAGTGTTTGCACTTGCTGGAGCACAGCACAGCATGCAGTACAGCAGCCATCGTGAGTCTCCGCTCCCCCAGACTGGAGGCTCCTCGAAGACAGAGTCCCTGTCCTGATTACTTTTTATCCCCCTCAGCACCTAACCTGGTGCCCTGAGCAGCAGGCAGCCAGCAAATCTGGGTGAATTAAACTGATGAGCAATGCACAATTAATTCCACGGCAAGGAAGAAATAAAATCGGCCTGAAAGCTTTGGAAAACCTCAAACATGATGGTGACAAAACTAATCTTCCAGCTTGCTGCATCCATAATTCAGATCCTCAAGACCAATTAGCTAGCTAAAAATGAAATATTCATAAATGAACCTGAATAATTTAAGCCCTGAAAATGAGTTGCTGCTGTCAACTACTCGCATTTTATGGCAGAGCTGAGAATCTTGGGACTGGGCAAGGAAAATCATGTAACCTCTAAATCAAAACATTTCAATGGAGGTGGCTTTAATTCCTCTTCCTCCCTCTGAATTCGTTTATTTAATCTGTCACTAAACTCTATGGACTTTGCCCTAAAGATGTCTGTCCAGTAAATCCCCTCTCTGTTCACACAGCAACCTCACCACCCAGATGCCTGCACACGGTGTCCAGATTCCAGCTTCCTGCTCTGGGCTTTCTCTGCCTCCATCCCTCATCTGTCATTCCCTCATTCTAGAACCTTCCATTGTTCGGGATGACTTTGCCCACAACTCTCAGGCCTGGCCTTCAAGGTCCTTTAGCACGTGATCCAACCCTACACATATGCACATGCACACACACACACACACACACACACACACGCAGTGCCCCCACTTCCTTCTTCCTCCCCCTTGACTGCTCAGGACAATTTTCTAGACCTCTCCAAATATACACAGAGAATCCCTGTCTCTTTTCACTTACTTGTACTATTCTCCCCACCTGTGACCACCTCCTTCACTACCTACCAGACACCCAGCCCCAGTTCAAATCCTAACGTGTCCGGTCCAGTTAAGACCTCAGTGCCTCCTCCATGAGGTGTCACCAGCTAAGTGAGCAGGATGACTATCCCCACGGCTTGATGTGGATTACAGCGTGAGCCACACACACGTAGGGTGCGTATGCGCCCACACCACTCCCTGATTCTTTCTATTTCTCCCCACCTTTTATGACAAACCCTGAGGTCTGAGCTGGCCTTTTAATTCCTGGGTCCCACAGGGTCTTGAACACAGCTGGATGTGGAGTAGATACAATTAATAAGTACACACTGATCCACTGTTTGATGATAAGAAAAGAAATATCTGGAAAAGAAGCCATTTCCTGTGTCCCCAGTTTCCAACAGGAAGAAAGGGCTGAGCCACAGTGCCTCTTAACCCTGCTCTAAATCCATAGTTTGAGGACAACTTCCTCTTATTCAGAAAATCATCCTTGCAGATCCAAGGCCAAAATCTGGCAAAGGGCAGAGAATCAGCCAAAGGATTTCTTCTAACTCGATCAAATACAACATGAACATTATGAAAAAAATAGCCCAACGTTATCAAAAATTTAATAATGTAAGCCCTTTATTTGTGCATCACTCAAGTTTGCAAGGCACTTTCCCAGCTATTATCTCAGTTTAGCCTTATAAAAACCTTAAGAGATGGATGTAGCAAACACAATGCCCTCAATATGAAAAGAAACAAGGGACACGACGGTTCAAGTGGCTTGGCACGTTTTCCAGAACCAGCTGCTGAGCACGCAGAACTGGAATTTGGGTTTCCGTATTCCCAGTCAAAAATGTTTCTGCAGAATCATATACCCTTGAAGCATGGGGAAGAAAAGGTCAGCAGTAGACACTTTAATAGAGACAATCTGCACTGTGCAGAGAATGCTGGCTTGGAACTGGACCAACCTCGGTTCAAATCTCCCCTGAGCCTCCGTTTCCAATGCGAAAAATAAACACAAAACTGCCTCTATTTTATACAGTCACTACTGATAAAAGCAATCCATTACAATGCTGGGCACAGAACTCAGGAGGCGATTGATAAATGCCAACTGTTTGATATTATGGCCATAGTCATTAAGATTCTGACTTAGAATATCTCTTTTAAGAAACTATTATCCTCCCACCTGGTCCACAGTTAGATAATGTGATTTCTTGATGTACATGCATTCTCATTCATTCTGACTCAATACGCATTTTTTCCTTGAGTTCTTCATTTTAAAATAGCTCTCACACCAGGAAGTCCAACGTAGAATTAAAGGCACACAAATTTTATTATGCCTAAAACCCTGGATACGGCCAGCTTCCCAGCACTCGCACAGGGCAGCTCAATCTCTAGTCACACCAACTCGAGAATTTCGGAAAATCCTGAAAGAATAACATTTTAAGGCCCTGACAGTCAATCTCCCTGACGTTTATTTCCAAAGCTCAGGAAGTAATAGGGGAGACAATGAATTATTTATCATAAATAAGGGAACACAAGCCTGTTAGGTTGATGAGGAATGCAACAACCCCTTTGTAGGGACAGACTGCATCCTGTTCCACAATGCCAGGCACCAGGGAGGCTGAAGCCATCCCAAGCCTGCTCCTTGTACTTTTACCAGCCATATCGTGGAAATGCCATGTAAATAATAGTGATAACTAATCATTATTAAGCACATATATCTCAGGCACCATGCTAAGCACTTCACATGCATGTCCTCATTTAATCCCCAAGAGAGGCATTAGTATGATCCCCATCATATAGTCGAGGTCACTGAGGCTTAAGATGATTAACTAATTTGCTCCAAGGTCAGGGAATTAATAAATGGCAGAATCAGGAATTGAGTACAGACCTGTTTGCCTCAAAGTCAGTGAACTTCATACCCATGTCATAGCAAGTCCTTTGGACAATTCAATTAATATCTAAGCACAGAAATAACACACTTTGACCTCTTCACTAAGTTCTGTAGGAAAATGATGATAGTCTCATGCAGTGACAAGCTTCAGTGTGACCCCACTCCCTGGGCTGGAAAGTACACGGATGTAAGCTACAGGAGGGTACAATGTCTATCAGGCAGTCACTATGGACTAAGGTATCAGGTATGAACATGCACTTGTCTCAGAACCTATGAAAAAGGCCAGTATCTTCTCTCTCTTTGACAGATGACAAAAGCTGCAGCCATGCCACTTGTCTAAGTCCCCAGCAGAGCCTCAAGGCTGTGGTGCAGGCTGTACCCTGTGTGAGGCGGTGATTGAAGACTCACCAGGGCCAAATTCCACTAGCCAAGCTGTGTGCTCCAGCACTGGCTCCATCAGCCCTGAGCACGTTTTATGTTTGTTCATCCAGAAAGAGCTCCTGTTACTAGCTCATCCCCTCAGAATGAGGGCACCTTTTGTAATCTGCACAGAGGTCCCTACGTGCCAGCCAAGGCTCCAGCAATCACATGAAAGCTCCAGGAATGGAGCCTAAGTCTGATCCAAGACGCGTGCCCTTTCCACTACACTGCGCTGCTGACCAGGGCAGATCAGAGTGCTCCACATTCATACATGCACTCAGAATGACTGGATTTGTGGTAAATGCCCAGAAGAGACAACATACAGATTTAAACATAGACATCAACCTCCCCTGGGAAGCCTCCTTTTACCCTCACATTAGAGAACGTCTTTAGCAGCCTGAACTTAACCGCGCAGAGACACTCGCCCTGCTGCACTGAAACTTCCTTTTTGCCTATTTGCCATTCACCAGCTAGGGGGCCAGAGTCAACAGCCTGTGGGGCCCCCCCTGCAGCCCCAGTACCTAGCACAGCACCCAGACATACAGCAGGCACCCAACAAACAGTTAATGACTAAAGAGATGGAAAGAGGGACGGGAGAGGAAAGGAAAGATAAGAAAGGAAGAATTCCTGCAGAGGGTCTGAAATGAGAGAGAAGACGGGAGAGCCAAAACGAGGCTCTTGGGAGACCCATGTACATTCCTCCTCAATTGCCCCAGCCTCCATCAGGGTAAATGAATGCATGCGTGTGCACACACACTTTCACACACACATGCTCATACACACCCATATACAAAATCATACACGTGCACACACATATCCATATACACAATCATACACACATACACAAGCACCCATACACACAACCACACACACATGCACACACACACGTACACAACCACATACACAACCCATGTACACAACCACATACACATGTGCACACTCACAAATGTACTATACACAATCTCATACACAACGTATACTTACACATGTGCCCACAGCCACACACACGTGCACTTACACGTATGCCCACGACACACAGCACACTCAAAAACGTGCCCATATTCACAATCACACACACGTACACTCACAATGTGCCCAGATATGCAATCACATACATGCACACTCACATGTGCACATATACAGTATCACACACATGCACACTCACACGCCATCTATATACACGATCACACAATGTGCACACTCAAACGTGCCTATATACACAATCACATGCACACACACAAACACACCCATATACACACATACATGTGCACTCACAAACACACCCATACCCATACACATACACACAGAGATATGATCACACACTCACACGCACATGGGAGCACACACACGAGAATGAGCCTGGTCCATTAGGAAATTTCTTCTTGGATCACAGCCAGAGGTTTGATGAGGAAAAGAGAAGGAAAATGAAAGGTCTTTCTGCAGACCACTTCCTACATGAGCAAAAAAGATTAAAAGGCTATAAAATAAACCAGAGGATTTCAGCGGCTTCACATTATAATGAGAGACCAAAATAATACATCAATTACTACTCAGTTAAAGGTTTAATTAAACCATTTCAAGTATCTCTCAACTTAAAATGAATTGTGAAGGTTAAACCTGAATGAAAATCATTAGAGAGAAACTAAGCCTCTACAAGCCTCAAATTTTATGAACTTTCACAAAGAGAAAAGACTTGAAGTTCATAATGAAAGACTTTTTAAAAATTTTTGTCATGTTAAGAGGCTGAGTTTAACCAAGGAATTAATGCGTTTTAAAATTAAACTACACAGACAAAAGTAGTTTAGTATACACACACAAAAAAGAAAACATATTGAAGAAGAATTTGTCAAAAGTAAATTATTTAATAAAGGAAAATAATTTATAAAAGTAGGCTCAATGATAAGAACTTGATTATTCCTGGACTACCACCATAACATGCAAATAACATCAAATCAGCTGGGCCTAAATCCCTCCCTCTCACTTACTAAATAGGTAATCTCGAACATGCTGTTTTAACTCCTCTGAGTCTCTAAGCCACATATTCCTCAATTATAAAATCTGGGCATCAGCCAGGAAATAGATGTGAATAACCCTATAAACCAACAAATTATAATACATATACCGAACACGCCACCCAGCAACAGCAGAATACAAAGTATTCTCAATATAAACCAACAAATTATAATACATATGCTGAACACGCCACCCAGTAACAGCAGAATACAAAGTATTCTCAAGTCCACATGAAAAATTATCCAAAACAGACAACATTTTAGGCCATAAGTCAAGTCTCTATAAATTTAAAAGAACTGGGCCAGGCGCAGTGGCTCCCAGCACTTTGGGATGCCAAGGCGGGTGGATCACAAGGTCAGGAGTTTAAGAACCAGCCTGGCCAACATAGTCAAACACCGTCTCTACTTAAAAAAAATAGAAAAATTAGCCAGGCATGGTGGCGGGCGCCTGTAGTCCTAGCTACTCAGGAGGCTGAGGCAGGAGAATCGCTTGAAACTGGAAGGCGGAGGTCGCAGTGAGCCGAGGTCACGCCTCTGCACTCCAGCCTGGGCGAAAGAGTGAAACCCCATCTCGAAGAAAAAAGAACAGAAATCATTCAAGTATGTGGAATTAAATTAGAAATAAAAAGGAAGAAATTTGGGAAATTCAAAAATTTATGAAAATTAAATGGTACTTTTAAATAGCCATTGGGCCAAAAAGGAAATCATAAGGGAAATTAGAAATACTCTGAGATGAACAAAACAAAAACACAACATACCAAAACTTATAGGATATAGCAAAGGCAGTTCTAAAAAGAAAGTTTATTGCCTACATTAGAAAAAAAGAAAAATCTCAAACAACATAATTTTACAACTCAAGGAATTAGACAAAGAAGAATAAATAAGCCCAAAGTGGATAGATGGAAGGAAATAATAGAGTAGAGCAGAAATAAACAAAATAGAAAAAGAATAAAAAAGATCAATAAAGAGCTTGTTTTTTGAAAAGATAAACACAGTTGAGAAACCCTTAGCTAGACTAACCGAGAAAAAGAGAGAGGCCACAAATGAATTAAATTTTGAATAAAAAAGGACACATTATAACTGCCACAGAAAGACAAGTGATCATAAGAGACTACTATCAACAATTATATGCCAACCAACTAGATAACCTAGAAGAAACTGATAAATTCCTAGAATCACACCATCTACCAAGACTGGATCATAAGGAAATAGAAAACCTGAATAGATCAATAACAAGTAGGAGACTGAATCAGTAATCGAAATCTCCCAACAAAGAAAAGCCCAGGACCAGGTGGTTTCACTGGTGAATTCTACCAAACATTTAAAAAAGAATTAATTCCAGTTTTACTCAAGCTCTTCAAAAAAATTAAAGAGGAGGGAATACCTCCCAACTCATTTTGTAAGGCCAAAGCTAGACAGACACTACAAAAAAAGAAAATTACAGGCCAATATTCCTGATAAACAAAAATACTCAAAAATACTAACAAACCAAATTCAACAGCACATTAAAAAAATTACACACCACAATAAAGAGGGTGTTATCGCTGAGATGCAAGGCTGGTTCAACATATGCATATAAATAAATGTGATATATAACATTTATAGAATTAAGGACAAAAATTATACATAATCATCTCAATAAGTATGGGAAAAAGTTTGACAAAATTCAACAACCTTTCATGATAAAAACTCTCAAAAAACTAGATAACAAGGAATGTACCACAACATAATAAAGGAATATGCTTCAACAAACGACAGACCCAGAGCTAACATAATAATCAACGTGAAAAGCTGAAAGCTCTCCTCTAAGATCAGGAATAAGACAAGGGTGCCTGCTCTCACCATTTATATGCTTCCTGGCATTGGAAGTCCTAGCCAGAGCAGTTAGGTAAGCAAAAATACAAAGCATGCAAAGTAAAAAGGAAGGAGTAGAACTGTCTCTGTAGATGACATAATCTTAGATATGGAAAGCCTGAAAGGTTATACTTCTAGTAGCTTTTGGATAATGTATAAAGTTACAAATGTTACAAGATACAAAATCAACATACAAAGATCTGTTGTGTTTCTACACAAAAACAACTGAAAAAGAAAATGATCCCATTTATAATAGCGTCGAAAAAAATACTTAGGAATAAATAGAATCAAGGTGAAAGATCCGTATACTAAAAACTATATCAATGAAAGAAATTGAAGATGACACAAATAAATGGAAAGATATCCCACATTCATGGATCAGAAGAATTAATATTGTTAAAATGTTCATACTAACAAAAGCAACCTATAGATTCAATGCATCCTGGGAATCTAAGGTAAAGCATGGTGACTATAACTAACAACACTGTATTATATACTTAAAATTTGCTAAGACATATCTTAAATGTTTTCACCACACACATACAAAAATAATGGTAGCTATGTGAGGTAATAGATGTGTTAACTAACTTGATTGTGGTATCATTTCACAATATGTATGTATAACAAATCATCACTGTAAACTTACACAATTTTGTCAAGTATACCTTAATAAAGCTGGAGAAAGAGAGAGAAGGATCTGAAAGATAAAAGAGGTATCTCAAATCAATAGCCTACCCTTTCCAACTTAAGAAAAAAAAAACAGAAGCAAGCTACATCCAATACAAGCAGAAGGACAGAAATAATAATGCCTAGAATGGAAAGAGATTATATAAAATATAGAAAAAGAAAAGAGAAAATCAACAAAACCAATGTTTTTCAAAGATTAAGAAAATGCCAAACCTTCAGCTAAACTTACCAAGAAAAAATAGCAAGACCTAATTTGCTAAGATCAATAATGAAAGGGAGAACATTACCGTTTAATCTTACAAAAATCAAAATAATTATTAGAGAATATTAAGAACAATTATATGTCAACAAATTAGACAATCTAGACAAAATGGAAAATTCCCTAGAAAGACAAACTACTGAACCTAATTCAAAAATAGCAAAGATGCATACACCTATAACAAGAGATTGAATCAGTGAAAAAATAAAAAGCCCAGGACTAAATAGTTTTACTGGTGAATTCTACCAAATGTTTAAAGAAGAATTAACACCAATACTTAAAAATTTTTCCAAAAAATAGAAGAGGAGGGAACGCTTCTCAAGTCATGCTATGAGGCCACTATTACCTTGAAACCAAAACCAAAGACATCAAAGACTCTAGACCAATATCTCTTATGAATATAAATGCAAATATATTTAACAAAATACTAGGAAACTGAATCCAGCAGCACAGCAAAAGGATTATGCAACATGACCAAATGAGATCTATCCAAAAATTACAAGAGTGATGCATCTTGGCATGTAAAAACACATCAGTGTAATATACCATATTAATACAACAAATAAGAAAAAAACCACACAGTCATCTCAACAAACTCAGAAAAAACATCTGACAAAATCCAACACCATTTTATGATTTAAAAAATAAACAACACTCTAACAAACTAAGAATAAAAGGAGCTTCCTTAACCTAATGAAGAACATCTATCTCACACACACACACACACACACACACACACACACACACACCATCATACTTAATGGTAAAAGACTGGATACTTTCTTTCTAAGATAGTATCAGAACAAGAATGTCCACTCATCATTTCTACTCAACCTAGTACTGGAGCTTCTTGCCAGGGCAATTAGGCAAGAAAATAAAATACAAAGAATCCAGATTAGAAAGGAAAAAGTAAAATTATCTCTAGTCACACATGACAAGATTATATGTATAGACTCCTGAGGAATACACTAAAAAACTAATAAACAAGTTTTTTAAAGTTTTTCTTAAAAACTAATAAACAAGTTCACAAGATCTAATCAATAAGTCCAGCAAAATTGCAGGATAAAATATCTATATACAAATAACAGTTGTATTTATAAACTAGCAATAAGCAATCTGAAAATAAATTATGAAAATAGTTCTATTTACAGTAGCATCAAAAAGAAAAAAATACTTAGGAATTAAAGTAATCAAGGAGGTACAAGACTTGTACATCGAAAAATACAACACATTGTTCAAAGAAATTAAATAAGACCTAAATAAATGGAAAGATATTCCATGTTCATGGACTGGAAGGTTTAAAATTGTTAAGATGGCAGTAGTCTCTAAATGGATCTTGATACAGCTTGGCTCTGTGTCCCCACCCAAATCTCACCTCGAATTATAATCCCCATAATCTCGACATGTCAAGGGCAGGACCAGGTGGAGGTAACTGGATCACTGGGGCAGTTTCCCCCATGCTGTTCTCATGACAGTGAGTTCTCATAAGACCTGCTGGGTTTATAATTGTCTGGCATTTCCCCTTGTTTGCACTCACTCTGTCCTGCTACCCTGTGAAGAAGGTTCCTGCTTCTCCTTTGCCTTCTACCATGACTGTAAGTTTCCTGAGGCCTCCTCAGCAACAAAGAGCTATGAGTCAATTAAACATCTTTTCTTTTTTTTTTTTTCTTTTTTTTTTTTGAGACAGAGTCTCGCTCTGTCACCCAGGCTGGAGTGCAGTGGTGCCATCTCGGCTCACTGCAACCTCCGCCTTCCGGGTTCAAATGATTCTTCTGCTGCCTCAGCCTCCAGAGAAGCTGGGACTACAGGTACGTGCCACCACGCCCAGCTAATTTTTGTATTTTTAGTAGAGATGAGGTGTCACCATAATAGCCAGGCTGGTCTCGAACTCCTGACCTCATGATCCGCCCACCTCAGCTTCCCAAAGTGCTGGAATTACAGGCATGAGCCACCGCACCCAGCCCAAACCTCTTTTCTTTATAAATTACCCAGTCTCTGGTATTTCTTCATAGCAGTGTGAGAACAGACTAATACAGATCTAATACAATCTTTATCAAAAATCCAACTGTCTTTTTTGAAGAAACAGACAAGCAGATCCTAAAATTCATATGGAACTGCAAAAGACCCTGAAAAGTCAAAACAATCTTGATAAAGAAGAACAAAGTTGGAAAATTCAAACTTCCCCATTTCAAAACTTACTACAAAGTTACAGCCATCTAAACAGTATAGTACTGATATTAGAAGAGACATATTGATCAATGAAATCAAATTAAGAGTCCAGAATAAAACTCATACATTTGTACTCAATTGATTTTTGACAAGGGTGCCAAAACCTCTCAATAGGAAAAGAACAGTCTTGTCAACAAATGATGTTGGGACAACTGGATAGCCACATGTAAAAGAACAAATTTGGAACCCTACCTCACACCATATGCAAAAATTAACTTAAAATTGATTCAAGACTTTAATGCTTAACATCATTAATCATCAAAAATGCAAACCAAAACCACAGTGAAATACCAGTTCACATTCACTGGGATGGGTACAAACCAAAGTGTGAAAATTGACAAGTGTTGGCAAGGATGTGGAGAAATTGGATCCTTTACATGTCGTTGACTGAAATGTTTTAAAATTGTGCACCTCCTATTGAAAAAAGTTTGACCGTCCTCGAAAAACTTAAATATAGAATTGCCATATGACCCAGCAATCCCACTCCTTGGTATATATCCAAGAAAAATGAAAACAAATATTCATGTGAAAACTTGTAAACAAATGCTGATAGAAGCATTATTCAGTAGCCTAAAAGTGAAAACAACTCAAATGTCTATCAAAAGAGGAATGGATAGACAATATGTAGCATATGCATACAATGAAATATCACTCAGCCATAAAAAAGGAAGCACTGATACATGCTACAATATGGATGAATCTTGAATGACTGCTTAATGGGTACAGAGCTATTTTTGGAGTAATGAAAATGTTCTGGAATTAGGTAGTTGTAGAAGTTGTACAATCTTGAAAACATACTAAAACCATTGAATTTTATATTTTAAAATTCTTAAAATGGCAACTTTTGTTTTATATGAATTTTATCTAAAAATAACAGGTAAAAAATAGTGAACTGGAAAATGCATCAGAAGTAAATACTCAGAATGCAGCACAATATGAAGGCAAAGAAAACACAAAAGTTAGGGTAAAAGTATAGAGAAGGACTTACAAACATTTAAGTTACAGAAAGATAATGAAGCAGAGGCAATACCAGAAGGCAGAACAGTTTATATTCTTCTAAAATTTATACAAATCATAAATCTATAGGTTTAAGAAGACCAACCAACATCAATGTAAAAATTTACTTAATCCTACCTGGATGCATCACAGTAAAACTTTAGAAAACCAAAAACAAAGATACTAGGGAATAAAAGCACTTAAAGTCAGATTGACAGCTGGCATCCTAACCACAATAAAAGCCAGGATTCAATGAAATAATAATTTCAATGTGCTGAAATGAAAAAAAAAAAGCCAACCTAAAATCCTATCCCCAAGAAAAATATATATTAAAAATAAAGACAATAGGCTGGGCACGGTGGCTCATGCCTGTAATCCCAGCACTTCGAGAGCCCAAGGCAGGCAGATCACTTGATGTCAGGAGTTCAAGACCAGCCTGGCCAACATGGCAAAACCCTGTCCCTACTAAAAATATAAAAATTAGCCAGAAATTGCTTGAACCCGGGAGGTGGAGGTAGCAGTGAGCCAAGATCGCACCACTGCACTCTAGCCTGGGCAAATGAGCGAGACTCTGTCTCAAAATAATAATAATAAAGGCAATAATTAGGACCACATCAGATAAACAATAACCAGGAGAGCTCATGATCAGCAGCTCCATTCAGATTTCTTTACAAAGAAATCTAAAGTGTATTCTATAGCAGAAAAAAACTCATCCATGGATGGAGATGGAATGGATGGAGATCCAAGGACAGAAGAGCCAGAGAGTCGTAAATATGTAGCTAAATCTAAATGAACACTTACTGTATAAAATAATCATTATCATGCATTGTGGGGTTTAAAATGCGTATATACAGATGCTCTAAAGACAAGTGTTAATATTTTCTATACAAAGAGCTCCTACAACTCAATAAAGAGCAAACAAAAACACAGACAACTGATATGAACAGTAATTCACAGATGTGTAAATTAATTAAACATTAAACATGGTCAACCTCACTAGTGACCAGCAAAATGCAAATTAGAATAATACACCATTTTTTGTCTATCAAATTGGCAAAAACTCTTCAAAATAAGACAATATCCTTGGGTTGATGTGGATATGGGAAAACAGAAGATCTTAGATCCTAGTGAGAAAATAAATGGATAAAACCTTTCCAGAGAGCATTCTGATAAAACCTAGCAAACTTTTAAATGAGCATACCCTCTACACAAGCAGTTCTCCTAGGAATATAGCCAACATGAATGCACAATGATATTCGTGGCAACATTTATTGTAACATTTATAATAGCACAAAATTAGAGAGAAAACATGTCATCAAAAAAAGAAACGAAAGGTTGAGTAAATTATGCATTATCCATAGAAGTAATTACCATACAGACACTAAAAAAAGTTAGGACATACAAATAATACAGTATTGTGTACTTGACATTTGCTAAAAGAGGAGGTCGGGTTTTGGGTGGGTTTTTTTTGAAACAGGATCTCACTCCATCACCCAGGCTGGAGTGCAGTGGTGCAATCACAGCTCACTGCAGCCTCAACCTCCTGGCTCAGCCTCCCTAGTAGCTGGGACTACAGGCACATGCCGCTTTATCTGGGCTTTTTTTTTTTTTAGAGACAGAGTCCCATTATGTTGCCCAGGCTGGCCTCAAACTCCTGGGCTCAAGTGATCCTCCTCCCCCAACCTCTCAAAATGCTAGGATGACAGGCGTAAGCCATCACACACAGCCAAAAAAGAACAGATCTTCTCACAAAATACACACACACATAAAAAAGTTAACTACATAGGGTGATAGATAAATGAGTTAGCTTGGCTGTGACTTCACAATGTATACGTATACCAAAATATCAGGTATACATCATAAATACATACAATTTTTGTTTGTCGATTATACCTCAATAAAACTAAAAAAATAAATTAGGAGACATGTCGGTACTGAAATGAAGAAATATCCAGTACATACTGCTGACATTTTTTAAGGCTGCAGAACATATATTATGATCCCATTTTTGTTTCTTATTAAATAACAAAGCAATAACAAACAGTGTATTTATGTTTACATATGCAGAGAAAAAGTCTGGAAGCACACTTGTTAGCACCATTATTTCTAGAACTTGGAGAACAGTTAGAAAAACGTGCTTTCCCCATGTTATATTGCTTTAGTTTTCTTTTACAGCAAGATTTCAGGGCCAGGCACGGGGGCTCATGCCTGTAATCTCAGTACTTTGGGAGGCCGAGGCAAGTGGATCACCTGAAGTCAGGAGTTCGAGACCAACCAGCCTGACCAACATGGCAAATCCATTTCTACTAAAAATACAAAAATTAGCTGGGTGTGATGATGGGCACCTGTAATCCCAGCTACTTGGGAGGCTGAGGCAGGAGAATCACTTGAACCTGGGAGACAGAGGCTGCAGTGAGTCAAGATCATGCCATTGCACTCCAGCTAGGTGATAAGAGCAAAACTCCAACTCAAAAAAAAAAAAATTACTCTTATAATTGGAAAAAAAAGTATAAAGTAAAAGTGTAATTGCTTTGATGGGTTTACCCACATATTATATTTGCCCAGAAGAAGCGCCAAAGTCCACCTGGAGGAGTTAAAGGAAGTTTTACAAGTGTGGGTTCACTGCAACACTACGGAGGGAAAAAAGAGCTGGGGGCCTAGAAGACCTCCAGCTGTTCGGCTATAGAAGGAGCCTACAGTACTAAGAGAAGGGCCCCACCAGTGAACCCATGCTGCCAAGGGCACTCCACAGAAGGCAGGGGTCTTATACTAGTGAGAAGAATCCCCAAGTCAAATGAGTTTGAGGAGCCCTACTTTGGGTGGGGAAAGCCAGTGAAGTTTCTTGAGCAAAGGGTGACAGCTGGGATGGAGGGAGGGCAGCAAGGCCCAAGGCAAGAAAGCAAGGACAACAAAAAGTAATTCATTCACTGGACACACACGGAAGGGGCTGTAGCCCCATGCCAGGACCTGAGGCTAAGAGCTGAACAGCCCAAATCCCTTCTTTGGGACATTTCCTGATAAGCAAGAGAAACACAGAGACAAATGAAAGCACACCCAGGTGAGACAGAACTGAAACAAGTCCAGCTGTGGGTTTCTGGGAGCCCAGGGAAAGGTCCTGCAGCCCCACTTGGGGCCAAAGAAGTGTTCCTCAGGGTGACCCCAAGCTGAGTGAGTCCCAGCCACATGCAGGAGTGAACCAGCAAGAACACCTACAAGGGGCTTCCCAGGAAGAGGTGACCTTTGCATTCAGTTGCTCCTCCGCCAGCCGCCGGGGGCCGTGGCTATAGATCAGTGACGAGAGGGAGGAGAGGGGCATGGGGGACGGTTGAGAGGGAGGTGAATCTCCGGGAAGGGGCAGGAGCTCAGGGCCGGCTCCTACATGAATGGCACTGTCTCTCACTAATGCTGGTTAGGCGTGGAAGGGTGGGAGTCGGAAAATGCACCTTACAACACTGACACTCATAATTCTATGTGAATTCTGTTTTTTTTTAGCATTTATTCATTTCCTATTTATAAAAGAAATGAAAGGCAGGGTGCAGTGGCTCACGCCTGTAATCCCAGCATTCTGGGAGGCCTAGGTGGGTGGATTGCTTGAGTCCAGGAGTTTGAGACCAGTCTGAGCAACATAGTGAAACCCTGTCTCTACAAAAAATACAAAAATTAGCTGGGTGTGGTGGCGGGCACCTGTAGTCACAGCTACTCAGGTGGCTGAGGTGAGAGGAACGCTTGAGCCCAAAAGGTGGAGGTGGCAGTGAGCCAAGATCACGCCACTGCATTCGAGCCTGGGCAACAGAGTGAGACTCAGTCTCAAAAAGAAAATGAAAAAATTAAAAATTAAAATTTCTCTCTTATCTACATCTCATTTAGAAAGAAGAGAATCTTAATAAGCAAAGAACTAAAAGCTTTGCAAGAGCCAGTCTAGAAGTTCTTTCCACATTGATCCACATGGCTTCTATCTGCCATATGAATTGGACAAGAGACATTATCCATTTTTCTGAGTCCATATACATTCAACCCCAGAGGCAGGTACACAGATAAAACCCTGTCTCTACAAAAAATACAAAAATTAGCTGGGTGTGGTGGCGGGCACCTGTAGTCACAGCTACTCAGGTGGCTGAGGTGAGAGGAATGCTTGAGCCCAAAAGGCAGAGGTGACTAAACACAGTTCTTGATTAAAGCCCTCTCTGTGAAGCTATACTCTTTAGAAGGCAAGGCACTGACTGCTCAGCAGGGAAGTGGGCCATGGAGAGTGTGGGTGTCACAAAGCTTCTGGCCAGGGGTCAGGACTCACACAGCCTGGGTGGGCAGAGGGAGGACGCTGAACTGCAAGGCCCCTAGCACCAAGCAGGTTCTGACTCTCAGTGCCCCATGCAAACTTTCCTCCTCTACCCCAAAACAAAGGGTCTCAAGTGTGTGCTACTGGTTGAGACGCAATTACATCTAACTTTCTTCCTCACTCCTGCTTCCTCTAAATGGGGAGAGGACAGGTCCGCTCATGAGGCCTGTGAGGGGCGGAGCATGCCATGGACACACACCCTATTAGCTGACAGTGGTGACAAAAGAAAGAAATACTAACTGCTGCTCCTTATTCACCCACCACTAGCTTCGGGTGCTGCATCTTTTTCGTTTTTCACTTTATGCCACTAACAGTAACTTTCAGAACTTCCTAACTTCCCAAAAACTTAATCTTCTGTCAGGCATGTTTCTCTGAGAACCCTGGGAATGACCAGAGGGACTTGTTAACCAAAACATTTTTTGTCTGGAATCTCTCCTTGTTAATGGTGTCCGACAGATGATGAATAGCCAGCCTATTTAGAAATGTCAGTCTGAATATTCCCAGGAAAGAGCTAGTGAATTATTAGTGTGGCTGATGAACTCTGCAATGGGACACTGACTGCTATGCACTGGGCTTCTGCACAGGTGCCCGGCTGCTGTCCTTTATCTTAGGGTTTTGTGAGGATCTTTGCAGCGGTTCCTCATGTGCTATATGTTTTCTCTGCCTGTGGGGACCTAATTACAGTGCCTGGATGGTTTCTCTGATCCGTGCACCTGCTGCATCTGATAACCACACAGTGATAGATGTCCGGACACTACAGATAAGATGCATCTCACTTTGCACATTGACTGTGAACCCAAAGGATTCTGTGCAAATCAAAGCTTTGCAATGTGAATCCTTGTTCCAGGTTTATAGGAACAGTTGGAAAATGCTGTTATATAGACTTATTTATTAATCATGTATGTTAGAACAACAGCTTCCTTTTATCATGTTCAGTGTGCCAGGCATCATCTTAGGTCCTGTAGGTATATGCTTTAACTTCACCCTCACAGACCCCCTTGTAACCAGCATATTTCTCTTCATTTGTCCAGATAAGCAAAGTGAGGCTTGGAGAAGTAACATCGTTGGCTTCAGGTAATGCAGCCAGTAGGTTCTAGGGCTGGGTTAAACCCACACTTGTCTGACAACGAGCTCATGTTTTTCACACTGTTGAATACTGCCACTTCCTTTCATTCATTCATTCGCTCATTCATTTGCCAACCAGACACTGGAGGACACCTACAGGGGGCCAGGTATGGGATTTCAAAGACACAATCTCATTTGAGCATATCTACAACTGGACACTTATTGTGACTTCTGGTTTGGAAATGTGGATTTTCTAGGTTTCTGCTATGCCCACGGAGCAAATCAACATCAACAAGTGTGTCAGAAGGTATCCTACCCCGCCCCCCAGCCCCCTTACCATCTCCGGTTTTGCTTGAGTTGGGGGGTTCAGGTGTACTCAGAGGCCTAAGGGGAATAATAATCTCATCAACATTAACCCCTTCTTCCATGTGCTTCTCTGAAACGTGGGAGAGGAGTTCCGACTGATTTGGTGAGAAAAGGTTACAACATTTACACATAAAGATGGCCGTGTTTTCTGTAAGGAAAAAAAAAAGGAAAATATGTTATTTCATCTCCACATAAACAATTATTACTTCCAGTTGCCAAAGTAAATACCGAAAGCTGCCCTTCTGAGCCATCACCAGCCTCTACCAGATTGTGTCCCTCTGGCAGTCACCTCGACAGCAGGCCACTCACTTTCATCTTCAGGGAGCTCCAGGGGCCAGAAAGTTCTTTATTCAGTATCTCAACCCTCAGTCCTTCTGGATAGTGTCTAATACAAACCTCCTTGTTACCCAAATCTACTCATCAGCCCAGATTCCGGGATAAGTACAGCCAAGTAAAAAACAGATATGCGGCTGGGCCCAGGGGCTCACGTCTGTAATCCCAGCACTTTGGGAGGCTGAGGCGGGCGGATCACAAGGTCAGGAGATCGAGACCATCCTGGCTAACACAGTGAAATCCCGTCTCTACTAAAAATACAAAAAATTAGCCAGGCGTGGTGGTGGGTGCCTGTAGTCCCAGCTACTCAGGAGGCTGAGGCAGGAGGATGACGTGAACTTGGGAGGTGGAGCTTGCAGTGAGCCGAGATCGCGCCACTGCACTCCAGCCTGGGAGACAGAGCGAGACTCTGTCTCAAAAAAAAAAAAAAAAAAAAAACAACACAACTTAAAAAACTAAATCCTACCCCTCAAGTGAATGAACTGCACACTGATGGCAATTAAGGAGTCTTGCTAGATTCTCTCAAATTAGGTGCAAGGAAAAATTGACCACAATAGCATTTCTCAAGAGCCAAGCACCTTTCAATGAAACGATGGGAATTTGTTGCCTCTTTAAAGCCACTGAATTCCTATTTAAAGCATTCTCATTGTTCAAAAAATTTACCAGTAGTTCATTATGTTCATCTCATTATACTAGGTAGGAAGACATAATAAGGGAAATAAAACACTCACTTTTTAGACTGATAAAATAATTATAGGTATATGCAAAATATTAAATTCAGATTCAATAACAGTTAAAAGCCAGATCTTTGTATTATTATTTTTACATTTAGACTGAAAGGAAGTAGCTTTGTCCACTGAAAAGGACAATGGCTTTGGAGCCAAAAGGCCCAGGTTAAATTCCCAACCCGTCCCTAAATGCTGGAAAGCTGGAGACCTCAGAGAAGCAGTCATCTGTCAGTTGCTGCAATCCATAGGAACTTTGGGGATGGAACATGCGTATTCAGCAGCAAGAACCCAGCAGACACTCAGAAAGCACAACACTGACTCGGCACAACTCTGCACCCATGGCATGCCCTTGCCCAGCAGCTGGACGGCTGGCAATCCACACGCGGCTCCCCTCAGCCTCCCCCTCACCAGCCTCCTGGGGAGTCTCAATACTGCCTGGAAATCACGTGCAACTTCTACGCCATTTACTGCCTGGCGATGCTGGACAAATACATGGCAATCATACGAGCTCTGTGCTCCCTGGTGATGGTGAGCAAGTATCTCACCTTCCTCGCTGCTCACTCTCAACAATTGACCTTGCTTCATATCTCACTGGAAGCAGCCAGAAAAAAAACTGCCTCTGCCACCCCTTCCAGCCCGCCTGCGTCATCAGCTGTCTCCCCACCTCCCTCCTGCTGGCTTGAAGGTGGGCATAGTGAGGGGGACACAAGGTGTGCAGGTGAGGGCAGTGGCCCACCCCAGAGCAGGGCTATCATATCTCTGATATTGTCTGGAATTGCTGGTTCATGGAGATACTAAAAGCAGACCAACACTTCATTTGTGTGATCATTACTTTCAAATTCTCTAAAGATAGCACATGCCTGATTGCCTGCACCCAGGAAGATGCCCCCACAGCCCTGTGTGAGAAGGTTACTAGACAAAGGGTGCATGATGGCTTGTGTGTGCGGAATTCACTCTCTCCGATGATTGTTCTCCAGGTCATCAATTCTTCCCTCTGTACTAGATCTTTCCATTGGCCTATAAGCATACTCTTATTCTCCTATCTTAAAATGAAAACATCTCCTGATCCCCACTCCCCCAACCCATTTCTCTCCTCTTTACAGTAAAACTCTCCTACCAGAAAGAGGAAATAAGGAGGAAAGGCAATAGGTCAACCCAGCCTTGCTGGCGTGAAGGTGGAGCCCTTGGAAGGCACTGGAGTCCCGGGAGCGAGCCCCTCCCTGGGTTCACAGAAAGACTTTCTCTGTGAACTAGCAGGGAGGTAACGACCTAAGAGAATTCTTTCCTACCAACAACACATGAAATCAAAATTTAACAAAGCAGAACATTGCTTCGTCAATGAAAATCTCTCACAGATACTGCCAATTGATATTGTTTTTTCCAGGAAACGTTCTATTCCTAAGAAACCCAAAATGCTTCCCGAACAAGAAGAGATTAGAGTAATACATTTTTCTTCATAGGAGGCCAAGTTGTTTCCAATGTGCTTCCTGCTAATCCTACAATAATCCAATGATTTAGGCGGAAAGGGGTTTGCAATCCCCAGTCCAAAGTTAGGAAACTGAGGCTGAGAGAGGAAAAGCAACTTGCTCAAGTCCTTATGGGCAAGAGGCAGGGACCAGATTCTCTCCTACCTGCATTTGACACGAGTTATGTTTGGCTACAGCCCATGAGCTGAGTTCCTCCAAGTTATAGCTAAAATACTTAAGACTCTACACCCAGCAGCATCTGAAATAAAACTCATTAGAGCAAAGAGCGTAATCCCCAAAGCACATGTCAACTTCAGATGTGTTCATTTCAGCGTCCATTGAGCAGTAACCACAGGTGGGCCCAGACACTGGAGACAGAGATGAATCAGGCATGAGATCCAGGCCCTGCCACAAAAGGAGGCCACCATCTCACTGAATAGATAGACATGTCACAGCACAATCTCATTTAATGGTTTTCACTGAAATTATTTCATAGACATGTCACAGAACAATCTCACGTAATGGTTTTTACTGAAATTATTTCCCAATACCTGTAAGTATTCTTGGTTCCTAGGATGCTCTCAGGAAAATGGGAATTCTGTGACATGTAACAGAGCTGAACTTCTGGGGACCACAGGGCTATTACAACGGGTCTCCTAGTTCAAAGGTACACAAAGCACTGCCTAGAGATTACATAAATAAAACTATTTTGCATGTGTATATGACAAAGTGTTGGAGACTACTGGAAATAAACTACTGCTCAGCTATTCCACACCACCTGAAGGCCTGAGGACCCTGGGTGGCACCTGGCCTTGGCCATCTGTTATGAATTTGCATAACACATGTCTGTGTGCTCAGCTCTCTCAGGCAGGGAAACTGGACCTAGAGCTCCCGAGGTGGAGACAGAGACAAACACAGCAACCTGGAACGACTCTCACATAACAGAAGGCTCTGCCACGTGACGTGGGCCATAAGAGTGGGGTGATCCCGATCTGGACAGGCTGCCATGGACAGGAGAGGCTTCTCAGCCGAGGGACAACCAGAGCTCAGTGCTGCAGGGCAGTGAAACCCCAGGAAGGGCACATGGGCAAGAGACATGCAGGCTCAGGGAGGAAACACACAGAGTGCCGTGGAGGCGGGAGGTAGGGAAATGAGTGGATCTGCTGACAACACAGGAACCTGTGCCCACAGGGAAAGAGATCCCCAGCACAGTCACTGGGCAGGCACTGGCAGCTCCTGAGAGAGCCAGGAGTCTGCCAGCAGAGCAAAGGCAAGGAGAAACTGTGTCTGAAGGGGCTGGCCCCAAAGGAGAGGCCCCACGTGCCTGAGCTGCGCCAGCTCCCCTGCGTGTCCACACCCTGGATTCCGCATGGCCCCATCACATGGCTCCCCCTAGAATGTGAGGTCACTGGAAACAGCATCTGGCTAGCCTTGGACACCTCGGTGCACCTGGAGGACAGCAAGTGGCCATGGCAGAAAGAGGGAGGGAGAAGGAAGGAGTACATCGGCCCAAGACGGGTGGGACTGACACCAAAGAGCCTATCCAGGGATGAGAGCAGAGATGATGGCCTGAGACACAGGTCTGCAGAGGAGTCAGGCCAAGCAGGCATGACACCATCACTGACTAGACATGGCCAACAACAGAGACAGGGGAGGCAGATGTGCTCCCAAGGGAGCAAGGACAGGTCTGATGGGCAGGATCAGGTGGTTTTGGGCAGGACATCAGCATGCAGATGCCTACTAGGAGCAGGCAGCGCAAGACGGGGTGGGGTTCAGCTACAGTGGGGCAGAGAAATGGAGTCAGCATGCAAGGAGGAACATCAAGCCTAAAGATGGAAAGTGTCAGGAAGCCAAATCCTTCCAAAGGCCCTGTCTCAGTCCATCCGAGTAGCTATCACAAAATGCCACGACTGGGTGGCTTATTAACAGAAATTTATTTCTCACAGTTCTGGAGGCTGGGAAGTCTGAGATAGAGGCACTGGCAGAATCAATGCTTGGCGATGGCTGCTTCCTGGTTCATAGCTGGCGCCTTCTTGCTGTGTCCTCACATGGTGGAAGGGGCAAGGTAGCTCTTTGTGGTTTCTTTTATAAGGGCACTAATTCCATTCACAAGGGCCCCACCCTCATGACCTGACCACCTCCCAAAGGCCCCACCTGCTAGGCCATTACATTAGGGGGTAGGTTTTGATCTATGAATTTTAGGAGGAAACAAACATTAAGCTCATAGCAAGCAACAAACAGAAGACCCAGTCCTTAGTGACAGAGAAAGCCCTTAGGGAGAAGGTGGAAGAGAAGAGGGGCTGCTCCTGAAAAGTGCAGCAAGAATGGGGAGGGCAGGCACCGGATCTAGCCATGAGGAAGACACTGGTAACCTCAAAAAGTGAGATTTCCCTAACATGGCCACAGAGTCGCACAAGGTGGCTGAGATCAAGGCAGGGATATTCAGAAAGTAGGCACCCTCATCAGGCCTGGGGAAGGTTTGCTCTAACAAAAGGAAGCATCCTTTGGCCGGCTGAGTGACAATGGCTACCGCCAAGCACTGGCTACACTGGACAAATGACTTTTACCAGCTTTCCAAGACTTCCAAGCCTTTGAGTAAAAGGCCAGCATCTATGTTAAAATTATAAAATAATAAGAGGTCTTGTCAGCAGGGAGGCGAGCGTGCAGAAAGAGTGTGCAGAGAGCATGTGAAAAGGCCAGAGGGGAGGCAGCCCAGTGTGTCCTGAGCCTCCACATCTCTCTGGCCTGCAAGGCAGCCTCTTTTGGGTCATCCGCCCACGGAGGACTGCTCAGAGGTTTCCAGGGAGTCTGGCTTTCGGGACCAGCCCTATGCCCACGACCACTTCTCCCTACAAAGTTGTTCTGCAGCACAGACACACACGCACAGACACGCACAAGGGTGGTGGAGTCTGCTGCTCTCATGAACGAATACTGCCATGGCAAAGGAGCCAAGAGCCTCAAAGACACTCGCTCATAACTTCTGACCAGTGGTTTTCCTCCTTGAGATCCTGCCTTCGTGATCATCCAAAACTAGAACCGGGATTATGCACTAAGATATTCAACACACATGCAAGTTCCCAGAAGCAACCGAAGTGCTCAGCAGTGGACAAATCCTGACACTCACAAAACAAATTATGATACAGCCACTGAAAATCATATTTCAAAGAATACTGAATGGCACAGGGAAACGCTCCTAATGAACACTAAGTTTTAAAGAATGGAATACTCAGCCATTTGGTATGAATACAATTTTGTTATTAATGGATAGATATTATTTATGAATAGATGGAAGGAAGGAGAGCTGGCCAGGATTAAAGGAAATATACCAAAATTTTCACTGTGAAACTTTTTTAAAAAATAACTTCTGCCTGTAATCCCAGCACTTCAGGAGGGCAAGGTGGGCAGATCACGAGGTCAGGAGTGCGAAACCAGCCTGGCCAATATGGTGAAACCCCGTCTCTACTAAAAATACAAAAAATTAGCCGGGGGTGGTGGCATGCACCTATAATCCCAGCTACTCAAGAGGCTGAGGCAGGAGAATTGCTTGAACCTGGGAGGTGGAGGATGCAGTGAGCGGAGATCGTGCCACTGCACTCCAGCCTGGGTGACAGAGCAAGACTGTCTCAAAATAATAATAAAAATAATAACATCTGTATTTTCTACAATGGGTCTAAACAACATTTAAAAATCGGAAACACTGCGAGGCACGGTAAAGGATAACACAGCAGATCCAACATGGTTCAGGAGGATCCACTCTAAGCTGCTCAGGCAAGGATGGTGTCTTATTCAAGTCCATGTCCCCAGCCTGGCACATGATAGGTGTTCAACTAATGAGGAAGCTGAGTCGCACGCTGCAAATCATGAAGACCGTGAGCAGAGGAAAGGGGAAAGCCTTGGCTGAAGTGCCTGGGAAGTTACGGGGGGAGGCACTTGAATGGATCTTGAAAAGCAGCCAGACCTGCACAGGAGGTCACATAAGGGGCTCCCAGACTCCAGAATGCATCAGGCATGGGCTCTACCCCCGACCCCACCCCTCCGAACACTCCCTCATTCAATCCCCCACCTCTCTGCTGGCCGGCCCATGATCCCCACTCTACAATACAGGACGGAGGGTCCCTCAGCCAGGGAAGTGCAGGGGCAAGCAGAACCCGGATCTGCCTGACCCAGGCCCAGGGCTCCACAGTGCCACATGGCCTGTCCAGGGTCAGCGCAAGTGAAGAACGTATGGCCACACAGAGCCCACAAAACCACAAAACTCCCCAAAGGAGCAGAGGTCTTGGACACAGGGCTGGTCCTGACAGCCAGGCTCCCCAGGGGGGCTCTGTGCTGCTCCTACCATTGCAATCTCATATTTAAAAGCAGCCTGTTCCAAAAGCCCAGAGGAGAGAGCATGGTGCTCCCTTTTCAACAGAACATATGAGTGCCTCCCAGGCCTCCCACGGGGAGGGCAGCTGCACTCGTTGGGGACGTTCATAAAGCAGCGTATAAATGGCAAAATGCCAAAGCACACAGAGAGGGCGCCGGGTCAGGCTGCATCCCCCAAATATTAAGAATTGTTAATCCGCCAAAATAACAACAAAGGAGCCACTTTTGTTTTCTATAGTGGACTAATATGAAAAAAATATATCTTGCACCCTGAAATATACTCATAATTATGTTGTCAGCTAATCCTGATGAAGATGCTATAATTTGGATGCATTTTTAGGCCCAATTACTGTGCACTCATCCTTATCAAAAGAATTCAAAGGGAAAATGACATATTCAGCACAAAGAAAATCACGAAAGTTTGGGGTTTGAGCATTCAATTCCTAGTAACCATTTGCCAGGTTTTAGCCAGCTACTCTGTACTATTAAAATGGAAAATCCTAAAATAACTGTACTAATAAGTCCTCATTTCTGATCTCTGATTTGTAAACATTCCCAGCCAAGAACAGCCAGGTTCTGTCTGCAACCTCTGACCTCCCTGCCTGCTCTGGGACCTTGGGACAAGCAAGGTGTTTCGACCCAACTCCTTCCAGAAGGCAGCTAAGAACTGGAATATGAATTCATAGGCCCCGAGAGGAAGACTGAGTCCCTTGCACTTAGGGAGGGTTCCAGGATGCAGCAGGAGGTGGCCACTTCTCTGACCATGGGCTGCAGACATGATCAGATGGAGTTGGCCTACTCTGAGGGACCCCTCCCCAACTTTCAGGCCCTCAAGGAAAGGGGTGACGAGGGTCAGTTGGGCCTTGAGCTGGAGTCACGGATGCTCACAGCCAGCTCACATCCAGCCAACTCATAGAAAGCTCTGGCACCCTGCACATGAGGCAGAGTGTCCTCCTCTTGCTGCTGCTGTCCTCTGTACATCCACCTGGTGGGAGTCTCAAGGGCAGGATGAGTGGAACAAGACAGGGTTCAGGCTTTATGGGGTCCCCCAGCTCTTACACTGGCTTTTAATATTTCCATTATTGTTTATTACAAAAGGTACATAGGAGTACATGCTCATGGTAACAGTAAACAGAACAGCAGTCTATAGAATACAGACAGCCCCCGAGCATCCCCTCTGAGAGTCAGAGCATCACTGAGTATAGTGTGGTGCCTGTATCCTTCCGGACCTTTTGCTGTGCATCACAGACAGAGAGAGATGGACAGGAGAAGGGGGATGAATATCACCTTCACAGCAGAAAAACCTTGTACAAACCCTTCCCCACTGGGGTCTCCAGAGCCCTGTGCCCCTCCATACCCCTCTGCCTCCCCTGAGGTCCTGCAGGCTGGGCTTGACACAGAAGGACGACAGAGGAGGTAGCTGTTATTGTTGACATGGAGGGTCTCAGGGGCCTCAAGTAAAAACTCAAAATACACTACCCAACAGGTAACAGAGCACCCCTTCCCATTCCCAGCTGGGCTAGTGTCAGAGAAGGCCTAGTACAGAGCCAAGACTTTCACCAGCATCCAGCAGTAATGAAGCTATCATCGTCCACTGAAGTGTCACTGGAGGCCCCATGGAGGGTAGTACTAAGGCGCCCTTGCCCCTCCTAGCTAGCATTGGTATCAGCAGCAGGCTCCCAGTTGGGAGCCTGAACTCCCACCCCCATCCACCAGTTATGAGGTGCACTTTTCTCCAGGCATCAAAGAGACTGAGTGGGGAACCTAAACTTCTACCCCCACTGGCAGTAACAAGGCAGTACCCCCTTGTCTTCACCAAAGCAGTGTCAGGTGGAGCCTGCTAAAACCGAAGATTTAAATAAGATCCAGAGTCTCTTAACATAAGACTGAAAATGCCCAAGATTCGATTAAAAATCATTCCTCGTGATTTTCCAAGAGCCAGGAAAATATCAATTGTAATGAGAAAAGACGATTAACAGACACCAATACTAGGTGGTACAGATGTCAGAATTAGCTGGCAAGGGCTTAAAGTAACCATCACAAAAATGACTTCACGATCAAGGATAAGCCTGTCTACAACAAGCAAAAAAACATTGTGTCTCAGCAAAGAAATCAGAGATATAAGAGAAAACCCAAATAAAAATTTTACAACAGAAAAATACAGCAAGAACAAAACCTTCAAAGGATGGGCTCAAAGCAGAATGAAAAGGAGAGAAAAATAACACAAAAAAGAAATTGAAAAAGAAAAGAACAGTGCCCCAAGGACCAGTGGGACTATAACAAAAGATTAATATTTGTGATATGAGTCCCAAAAAAAGAAAAAGAGAGTAGAAGTGGGAAAGTATTCAAAGAAATTATAGCTGAAAACTTTCCAAGTTTGACAAAAGATATAAATCCACTAATTCAAGAAGCTGAGCAAACCCCGGACAGGATAAACCCAAAGAAATCCACGCCAAGTGCAGCCATAAAAAAGAATGAGTTCATATCCTTTGAAGGGACATGGATGAAGGTGGAAACCATCATTCTCAGCAAACTAACACAGGAACAGAAAACCAAATACCACATGTTCTCGCTCATGAGTGGGAGCTGAACAATGAGAACTCATGGACATAGGGAGGGGAACATCCCACACTGGGGCCTGTCAGGGGCTGGGAGGAAAGGGAAAGGAGAGCATTAGGAAAAACAGATAATGCATGCAGGGCTTACAACATAGATGACAGGTGGCTGGGCGCGGTGGCTCACGCCTGTAATCCCAGCACTTTGGGAGGCCAAGGTGGGCGGATCAGAGGTCAGGAGATCAAGACCATCCTGGCTAACACAGTGAAACTCTGTCTCTACTAAAAATACCAAAAAATTGGTCGGGCGTGGTGGTAGGCACCTGTAGTCCCAGCTACTTGGAAGGCTGAGGCAGGAGAATGGCGTGAACCTGGGAGGCAGAGCTTGCAGTGAGCTGGGATCGTCCACTGCACTCCAGCCTGGGTGACAGAGCGAGACTCCATCTCAAAATAAAAAAAACAAAACATAGATGACAGGTTGATAGATGCAGCAAGCCACCATGGCACATACATACCTATGTAACAAACCTTCATGTTCTGCACATGTATCCAAGAACTTAAAGTAAAATAAATTAAAAAAAAAAGAGGGGGGCAGCTCCAAGATGGCCGAATAGGAACAGCTCCAGTCTACAGCTCCCAGTGTGAGCGACACAGAAGATGGGTGATTTCTGCATTTCCAACTGAGGTACCGGGTTCATCTCACCGGGGCTCGTCGGACAGTGTGGGCAGGACAGTGGGTGCAGCCCACCAAGTGTGAGCTGAAGCAGGGAGAGGCATTGCCTCACCCAGGAAGCGCAAGGGGTCAGGGAATTCCCTTTCCTAGCCAAGGGAAAGGGTGACAGACAGCACCTGGAAAATCGGGTCACTCCCACCCTAATACTGCACTTTTCCAATGGTCTAAGCAAACGGCACAACAGGAGATTATATCCCACGCCTGGCTCAGAGGGTCCTATGCCCATGCAGCCTCACTCATTGCTAGCACAGCAGTCTGAGATCGAACTGCAAGGTGCCAGCAAGGCCGGGGGAGGGGCACCCACCATTGCTGAGGCTTGAGTAGGTAAACATAGCCACCGGAAGCTCGAACTGGGTGGAGCCCACCACAGCTCAAGGAGACCTGCCTGCCTCTGTAGACTCCACCTCTGGGGGCAGGACATAGCCGAACAAAAGGCAGCAGAAACCTCTGCAGACTTAAATGCCCCTGTCTGACAGCTTTGAAGAGAGTAGTGGCTCTCCCAGCACGGAGTTTGAGATCTGAGAACGGACAGACCCTCAAGTGGATCCCTGACCCCTGAGTAGCCTAACTGGGAGGCATCCCCAAGTAGGGGCAGACTGACACCTCACACGGCCAGGTACCCCTCTGAGACGAAGCTTCCAGAGGAATGATCAGGAAGCAACATTTGCTATTCAGCAATATTCACTGTTCTGCAGCCTCCACTGCTGATACCCAGGCAAACAGGGTCTGGAGTGGACCTCCAGCAAACTCCAACAGACCTGCAGCTGAGGGTCCTGACTGTTAGAAAGAAAACTAACAAACAGAAAGGACACCCACACCAAAACCCCATCTGTACGTCACCATCATCAAAGACCAAAGGTAGATAAAACCACAAAGATGGGGAAAAAACAGAGCAGAAAAGCTGAAAATTCTAAAATTCAGAGCACTTCTCCCCCTCCAAAGGAACGCAGCTCCTCACCAGCAAGGGAACAAAGCTGGACGGAGAATGACTTTGACAAGTTGAGGGAAGAAGGCTTCAGACGATCAAACTTCTCTGAGCTAAAGGAGGAAGTTCAAATCCATCGCAAAGAAGCTAAAAACCTTGAAAAAAGATTAGACAAATAGCTAACTAGAATAACCAGTGTAGAGAAGTCCTTAAATGACCTGATGGAGCTGAAAACCATGGCACGAGAACTACATGACGAATGCACAAGCTTCAGTAGCCGATTCGATCAAGTGGAAGAAAGGCTATCAGTGATTGAAGATCAAATGAATGAAATGAAGTGAGAAGAGAAGTTTAGAGAAAAAAGAGTAAAAAGAAATGAACAAAGCCTCCAAGAAATATGGGACTATGTGAAAAGACCAAATCTACCTCTGATTAGTGTACCTGAAAGTGATGGGGAGAATGGAAACAAGGTGGAAAACACTCTCCAGGAGAACTTCCCCAACCTAGCAAGGCAGGCCAACATTCAAATTCAGGAAATACAAAGAATGCCACAAAGATACTCCTCAAGAAGAGCAGCTCCAAGACACATAATTGTCAGATTCACCAAAGTTGAAATGAAGGAAAAAATGTTAAGGGCAGCCAGAGAGAAAGGTCGGGTTACCCACAAAGGGAAGCCCATCTAACTAACAGTGGATCTCTCGGCAGAAACTCTACAAGCCAGAAGAGAGTGGGAGCCAATATTCAACATTCTTAAAGAAAAGAATTTTCAACCCAGAATTTCATATCCAGCCAAACTAAGCTTCATAAGTGAAGGAGAAATAAAAGCCTTTACAGACAAGCAAATGCTGAGAGATTTTGTCACCATCAGGCCTGCCCTAAAAGAGCTCCTGAAGGAAGCACTAAACATAGAAAGGAACAACTGGTACCAGCCACTGCAAAAACATGACAAATTGTAAAGACCATCGATGCTATGAAGAAACTGCATCAACTAACGACCAAAATAACCAGCTAACATCATAATGACAGGATCAAATTCACACATAACAATATTAACCTTAAATATAAATGGGCTAAATGCTCCAATTAAAAGACACAGACTGGCAAATTGGATAAAGAGTCACAATCCATCAGTGTGCTGTATTCAGGAGACCCATCTCATGTGCAGAGACACACATAGGCTCAAAAATAAAGGGATGGAGGAAGATCTACCAAGCAAATGGACAACAAAAAAAGGCAGAGGTTGCAATCCTAGTCTCTGATAAAACACACTTTAAACAAACAAAGATCAAAAGAGACAAAGAAGGTCAGTACATAATGGTAAAGGGACCGATTCAACAAGAAGAGCTAACCATCCTAAATATATATGCACCCAATACAGGAGCACCTAGATTCATAAAGTAAGTCCTTAGAGATCTACAAAGAGACTTAGACTCCCACACAAGAATAATTGGAGACTTTAACACCCCACTGTCAACATTAGACAGATCAATGAGACAGAAAGTTAACAAGGATATCCAAGAATCGAACTCAGCTCTGCACCAAGCAGACCTAATAGACATCTACAGACCTCTCCACCTCAAATCAACAGAATACATTCTTCTCAGCACCACATTGCACTTAATTCAAAATTGACCCCATAGTTGGAAGTAAAGCACTCCTCAGCAAATGGAAAAGAACAGAAATTATAACAAACTGTCTCTCAGACCACAGTGCAATCAAATTAGAACTCAGGATTAAGAAACTCACTCAAAACCACTCAACTACATGGAAACTGAACAACCTGCTCCTGAATGACTACTGGGTACATAACAAAATGAAAGCAGAAATAAAGATGTTCGAAACCAATAAGAACAAAGACACAACATACCAGAATCTCTGGGACACATTTAAAGCAGTGCATAGAGGGAAATTTATACCACTAAATGCCCACAAGAGAAAGCAGGAAAGATCTGAAATTGACACCATAACATCACAATTAAAAGAACTAGAGAAGCAAGAGCAAACACATTCAAAACCTAGCAGAAGGCAAGAAATAACTAAGATCAGAGAAGAACTGAAGGAGATAGAAACACACAAAAAAAAACCTTCAAAAACTCAATGAATCCAGGAGCTGGTTTTTTGAAAAGATCAACAAAATTGATAGACTGCAAGCAAGACTAAAAGAAGAAAAGAGAGAAGAATCAAATAGACACAATAAAAAATGATAAAGGGGATATCACCACTGATCCCACAGAAATACAAACTACCATCAGAGAATACTATAAACACCTCTACACAAATAAACTAGAAAATCTAGAAAAAATGGATAAATTCCTCGACACATACACCCTTCCAAGACTAAACCAGGAAGAAGTTGAATCCCTGAATAAACCAATAACAGGCTCTAAAATTGAGGCAATAATTAATAGCCTACCAACCAAAAAAAGTCCAGGACCAGACGGATTCACAGCTGAATTCTACCAGAGGTACAAGGAGGAGCTGGTACCATTCCTTCTGAAACTGTTCCAATCAATAGAAAAAGAGGGAATCCTCCCTAACTCATTTTATGAGGCCAGCATTATCCTGATACCAAAGCCTGGCAGAGACACAACAACAAAAGAGAATTTTAGACCAATATCCCTGATGAACATTGATGCAAAAATCCTCAATAAAATACTGGCAAACTGAATCCAGCAGCACATCCAAAAGCTTATCCACCATGATCAAGCAGGCATTTCATCCCTGGGATGCAAGGCTGGTTCAACATATCCAAATCAATAAACGTAATCCAGCATATAAACAGAACCAAAAACAAAAACCACATGATTGTCTCAATAGATGAAGAAAAGGCCTTTGACAAAATTCAACAGCCCTTCATGCTAAAAACTCTCAATAAATTAGGTATTGATGGGATGTATCTCAAAATAATAAGAGCTATTTATGACTAACCTACAGCCAGTATCATACTGAATGGGCAAAAACTGGAAGCATTCCCTTTGAAAACTGGCACAAGACCAGGATGCCCTCTCTCACGACTCCTATTCAACACAGTGTTGGAAGTTCTGGCCAGGGCAATCAGGCAGCAGAAAGAAAGAAAGGGTATTCAATTAGGAAAAGAGGATGTCAAATTGTCCCTGTTTGCAGATGACATAATTGTATATTTAGAAAACCCCATCATCTCAGCCCAAAATCTCCTTAAGCTGATAAGCAACTTCAGCAAAGTCTCAGGATACAAAATCAACGTACAAAAATCACAAGCATTCTTATACACCAGTAACAGACAAACAGAGAGCCAAATAATGAGTGAACTCCCATTCACAATTGCTTCAAAAAGAATAAAATACCTAGGAATACAACTTACAAGGGATGTGAAGGACCTCTTCAAGGAGAATTATAAACCACTGCTCAATGAAATAAAAGAGGATACAAACAAATGGAAGAACATTCCATGCTCATGGGTAGGAAGAATCAATATCGTGAAAATGGCCATACTGCCCAAGGTAATTTATAGATACAATGCCATCCCCATCAAGCTACCAATGACTTTCTTCACAGAATTGGAAAAAACTACTTTAAAGTTCATATGGAACCAAAAAAGAGCCCGCATTGCCAAGACAATCCTAAGCCAAAAGAACAAAGCTGGAGGCATAAAGCTGGAGGTGGGAACTGAACAATGAGAACACTTGGACACAGGAAGGGGAACATCACACACCGGGGCCTGTCATAGGGTGGGGGCAGGGCGGAAGGATAGCATTAGGAGATATACCTAATGTAAATGACAAGTTAATGGGTGCAGCACACCAACATGGCACATGTATACATATGTAACAAACCTGCACATTGTGCACATGTACCCTAGAACTTAAAATATAATAATAAAAAAAAGAAATCCACACCAAGACACATCATAATCAAATCTCTGAAAACTAAAGACAAAGAAAAAATGTAAAAGTAACGAAAAAAAGTCTGTAGAGGAAAATTATGTGAATGACAGCAGGTTTATCATCACACACAATGGAACTCAGAAAGAAATGGCACAACATTTTTCAAATGTTGAAAGAAAAGAACTCTCCATCTAAAATTCCATGTCCAGTGAAAATATCCTTCAGGAATGGAGGGGAAATCAAGACATTTTCAAAGGAAGAAAAACTGGCATAATTTGTCATCAGTAGATATAACCTAATAGAATGGCTAAAGGAAGTTCCCTAAACAGGAAGAAAATATAAAAACAATCAACCTTAGAATATCAAAAAGAAAGAAACAAGAAAGGAAAGTATAAAAATATGGGTAAATACACCAGATTTTCTTCTTAAGTTTCCTAAATTATGTTTGACGGTTGAAACAAAAAGTCTATCTCTGTGGGAAGTGGTTCACAATGTATGTAGAAGAAATACAACAATTATACCATGAATGAGGGACGGAGTCCTCTCAAACTTCTGCTCTGAGATGTTGACAACCTTCATAACTTCACTGTCAACCCTTGTACTGAATTCCCTTCCCTTCTACCACAGGCACACCCCAACAACAGTATACAAGGGCAACAATCCTCAAGTAAATCAGAGATGACTTGCTTTACAAGAGGAGAGGAGTAAAAACACTGCTATCTGTGCAGAAAGAAAGAATGGCAACATTGAGATACCCATTACTCAGCACAGTTCCTAGGCTTGAAAGAGAACTAACAAACACTTAGCTTAAAGGACTTCAGAATGAATGAAGAAGTGACCCATTCCAATGTTGCTGCAGTTTCCGCATATTTAACAGATAGGATCCTTCTGAGAATGCTAGAATCGGGGATTATGACACCAAGTCACTTCAGCCGTAAACCTTATTCTTGTACTTTTCTTTCTTGCTGGTAATTTTACATACCAGGATATATAGCTAGAATAGACTATATACCAATAATTTTGATAATGAATTCTATGATGTGTTCTGTCTGCTTGTATCTTTTCCTTCCTACCATGATACCAGTTACTTATAAGTGATCTGTGTAGTTTGAATGTATTTGAAGAACCTCAGTATATTTTAGCTCTACTCACTGATTTGACCTAAAAAAGCACCAAAAGGACGTAAGTATTCCCATGTATTTTAGAAGCCTAAAGTCAGTGACAGGAAACTCAATATCAAGAATTTGAAGCAAGTCAGGCGCAGTGGCTCACGCCTGCAATCCCAGCACTTTGAGAGGCCGAGGTGGGCAGATCACCTGAGGTCAGGAGTTCAAGACCAGCCTGGCCAAATGGTGAAATCCTGTCTCCACTAAAAACAGAAAAAATTGAGGTAGCTGGCAAGATGGCCGAATAGGAACAGCTTTGGTCTGCAGCTCCCAGTGAGAGCAAAGCAGAAGGTGGGTAATTTCTGCACTTCCAGCTGAGGTAGCCAGTTCATCATATTCGGTCTGGTTGGACAGTGGGTGCAGCCCCAGAGGGCAAGCCAAAGAAAGGTGGGGCATGGCCTCACCTGGGAAGCGCAAGGGGTTGGGAGATTTTCCCTTTCCTAGCAAAGGAAGCCGTGAGAGGCCGTACCGGGAGGAACGGTGCATTCCAGCCCAGGTACTGAGCTTTTCCCATGGTCTTCGCAATCGGCAGACCAGGAGATTTTCTCTGGTGCCTGGCTTGGCAGGTCCCACCCCCAAAGCCCAGCAAGCTAAGATCCACTGGCTCGAAATTCTCACTGCTAGCACAGCAGTCTGAGGCCGACCTGGGACGCTGGAGCTTGGTGGGGGAAGGGGCATCCATCACTGCTGAGGCCTGAGTAGGCATTTTACCCTCACAGTGTAACAAAAGCTGCCAGAAGTTCCAACTGGGTGGAGCCCACCACAGCTCCCTGGGACAGAGCACCTGTGGGAAGGGGCGGCTGTGGGTGGAGCCCCAGGAGACTTAAACGTCCCTTCCTGACAGCTCTGAAGAGAGCAGCGGTTCTCCCAGTACAGCATTCGAGCTCTGATATGGGGCAGACTACCTCCTCAAGTGGGTCCCTGACCTCCCCACCCCCTGTATCCAGACTGGGAGACACCTCCCAGTAGGGGCCAACAGACACCTCATACACGAGAGCTCTGGCTGGCATCTAGCAGGTGCCCCTCTGGGACGAAGCTTCCAGAGATAGGAACAGGCAGCAATCTTTGTTGTTCTGCAGCCTCCACTGGTGATACCCAGGCAAACAGGGTCTGGAGTGGACCTCCAGCAAACTCCAGCAGACCTGCAGCAGAGGGGCCTGTTAGAAGGAAAACTAACAAACAGAATGGAATACTATCAGCATCACCAACATCAAAGACCAAAGGTAGATAAATCAACGAAGATGGGGAGAAACCAGCGCAAAAAGGTTGAAAATTCCAAAAACCAGAATGCCTCTTCTCCTCCAAAGGATCACAACTCCTCACCAGCAAGGGGACAAAACTGGACGGAGAATGAGTTTGACAAACTGACAGAAGTAGGCTTCAGAAAGTGGGTAATAACAAACTCCTCCAAGCTAAAGGAGCATGTTCTAACCCAATGCAAGGAAGCTAAGAACCTGGAAAAAAGGTTAGACGAATTCCTAACTAGAATAACCAGCTTAGAGAACATAAATGACCTGATGGAGCTGAAAAACATTGCACGAAAATTTCATGAAGCATATACAAGTATCAATAGCTGAATCGATCAAGCAGAAGAAAAGATATCAGAAATTGAAGATCAACTCAATGAAATAAAGTGAGAAGACAAGATTAGAGAAAAAAGAGTGAAAAGAAGCAAACAAAGCCTCCAAGAAATATGGGACTATGTGAAAAGACCAAATCTACATTTGATTGGTACACCTGAAAGTGATAGGGAGAATGGAACCAAGCTGGAAAACACTCTTCAGTATATTATCCAGGAGAACTTCCCCAACCTAGCAAGGCCAGCCAACATTCAAATTCAAGAAATACAGAGACCACCATAAGAATATTCCTCAAGAAGAGCAACCCCAAGACACATAATCGTCAGATTCACCAAGGTTGAAATGAAGGCAACAGCCAGAGAGAAAGGTTGGATTAGCCACAAAGGGAAGCCCATCAGACTAACAGTGGATCTCTCAGCAGAAACCCTACAAGCCAGAAGAGAGTGGGGGCCAATACTCAACATTCTTAAAGAAAAGAAATTTCAACCCAGAATTTCATATCCAGCCAAACTAAGCTTCATAAGTGAAGGAGAAATAAAATCCTTTACAGACAAGCAAATGCTGAGAGATTTTGTCACCACCAGGCCTGTCTTACAAGAGTTCCTGAAGGAAGCACTAAACATGAAAAGGAACAACTGGCACCAGCCACTGCAAAAACATACCAAATTGTAAAACCCATCGGCACTATGAAGAAACTGCATCAACTAACGGGGAAAATAACCAGCTGGCATCATGATGACGGATCAAATTCACACATAACAATATCAACCTTAAATGTAAATGAGCTAAATGCCCCAATTAAAAGACACAGACTGGCAAATTAGATAAATAGTGTGCTGTATTCAGAGACCCATTTCATGTGCAAAGACACACATAGGCTCAAAATAAAGGGATGGAGGAAGATCAACCAAGCAAATGGAAAGGAAAAAAAAAAAAAAAAAAGCAGGGGTTGCAATTCTAGTCTCTGATAAAACACACTTTAAACCAACAAAGATGAAAAGAGACAAAGAAGTGCATTACATACTGGTAAAGGGATCAATGCAACAAGAAGAGCTAACTATCCTAAATATATATGCACTCGATACAGGAGCACCCAGATTCATAAAATAACTTCTTAAAGACCTACGAAGAGACTTAGACTCCCACACAATAATAGTGGGAAACTTTAACACCCCACTGTCAATATTAGATCGATGAGACAGAAAATTAACAAGGATATCCAGGACTTGAACTCAGCTCTGGACCAAGTGGACCTAATAGACATCTATAGAACTCTCCACCCCAAATCAACAGAATAAACATTCTTCTCAGCACCACATTGCACTTATTCTGAAATTGACCACATAATTGGAAGTAAAACACTCCTCAGCAAATGCAAAAGAACGGAAATCATAACAGTCTCGCAGACCATAGTGCAATCAAATTAGAACTCAGGATTAAGAAACTCACTCAAAACCGCACAACTACATGGAAACTGAACAACCTGCTTCTGAATGACTACTGGGTAAATAACGAAATGAAGATGTTGTTTGAAACCAATGAGAACAAAGACACAACATACCAGAATCTCTGGGACACATTTAAAGCAGTGTGTAGGGGGAAATTTATAGCACTAAATCCCCACAAGAAAAAGTAGGAGAGATCTAAAATTGACACCCTAACGTCACAGGTAAAAGAACTAGAGAAGCAACAGCAAACAAATTCAAAAGCTAGCAGAAGACAAGAAATAACTAAGATCAGAGCAGAACTAAAGGAGACAGAGACACAAAAAACCCTTCAAAAAAAAATCAATGAATCCAGTAGCTCGTTTTTTGAAAAGATCAACAAAATAGATACACTGCTAGCAAGACTAATAAAGAAGAAAAGAGAGAAGAAACAAATAGACGTGATGAAAATTGATAAAGGGGCTATCACTACCAATCCCACAGAAATACAAACTACCATCAGAGAATACTATAAACATCTCTACGCAAATAAACTAGAAAATCTAGAAGAAATGGACAAATTCCTGGACACATACATCTCCCAAGACTAAACCAGGAAGAAGTCGAATCCCTGAATAGACCAATAACAAGTTCTGAAATTGAGGCAGTAATTAATAGCCTACCAACCAAAAAAAGTCCAGGACCAGATGGATTCACAGCCAAATTCTACCAGCGGTATAAAGAGAAGCTGGTACCATTCCTTCTGAAACTATTCCAAACAATAGAAAAAGAGGGAATTCTCCCTAACTCATTTTATGAGGCCAGCAGCATCCTGATACCAAAACCTAGCACAGACAAAAAAAAATAAAAAAATAAAAAATTGAGGCCAATATCCTGATGAACATCAATGCAAAAATCCTCAATAAAATACTGGCAAACCAAATCCAGCAGCACATCAAAAAGCTTGTCCACCAGGATCAAGTTGGCCTCATCCCTAGGATGCAAGGCTAGTTCAACATACATTAATAAATAAACATAATCTATCACATAAACAGAACCAATGACAAAAACCACAATTATCTCAATGGACTCTGAAAAGGCCTTTGACAAAATTCAACAGCGCTTCATGCTAAAAACTCTCAATAAACTAGGTATTGATGGAACATATCTCAAAATAATAAGAGCTATTTATGACAAACCCACAGCCAATATCATATTGAATGGGCAAACCTGGAAGCATTCCCTTTGAAAACTGTCACACGACAAGGATGCCCTCTCTCACCACTCCTATTTAACATAGTATTGGAAGCTCTGGCCAGGGCAATCAGGCAAAAGAAAGAAAAAAAGGGTATTCAATTAGGAAAAGAGGAAGTCAAATTGTCTCTGTTTGCAGAAGATGTGACTGTATATTTAGAAAACCCCATCGTCTCGGCCCCAAATCTCCTTAAGCTGATAAGCAACGTAAGCAAAGTCTCAGGATACAAAATCAATGTGCAAAAATCACAAGCATTCCTATATACCAATAACAAACAGAGAGCCAAATCATGAGTGAACTCCCATTCACAATTGCTACAAAGAATACAAAATACCTAGGAATACAACTTACAAGGGATATGAAGGACCTCTTCAAGGAGAATTACAAGCCACTGCTCAAGGAAATAAGAGAGGACACAAACAAATGGAAAAATGCTCATGGACAGGAAGAATCAATATCGTGAAAATGGCCATACTGCCCAAAGTAATTTATGGATTTAATGCTATCCCCATCAAACTACCATTGACTTTCTTCACAGAATTGGAAAAAACTACTTTAAATTTCATATGGAACCAAAAAAAGAACCCGCATAGCCAGGACAATCCTAAGAAAAAGAATAAAGCTGGAGGCTTTGAAATCACTACCTGATTTCAAACTATACTACAAGGCTACAGTAACCAAAACAGCATGATACTGGTACCAAAACAGATATATAGACCAGTGGAACAGAACAGAAGCCTCAGAAATAACACCACACATCTACGACCATCTGATCTTTGACAAACCTGACAAAAACAAGCAATGAGGAAAGGATTCCCTATTTAATAAATGGTTTTGGGAAAACTGGCTAGCCATATGCAGAAAGCTGAAACTGGATCCCTTCCTTACACCTTATACAAAAATTAACTCAAGATAAATTAAAGACTTAAATGTAAGACCTAAAACCATAAAAACCCTAGAAGAAAACCTAGGCAATACCATTCAGGACATAGGCATAAGCAAAGACTTCATGACTAAAACACCAAAAGCAATGGCAACAAAAGCCGAAACTGACAAACAGGATCTAATTAAACTAAAGAGCTTCTGCACAGCAAAAGAAACTATCATCAGAGTCAACAGGCAACCTACCAAATGGGAGAAAACTTTTTCAATCTATCCATCTGACAAAGGGCTAATACCCAAAATCTACAAAGAACTTAAACAAGTTTACAAGAAAAAAACAAACAACTCCAACAGAAAGTGAGTGAAGGACATGAACAGACACTTCTCAAAAGAAGACATTTATGCAGCCAACAAACATATGAAAAAATGCTCATCATCACTAGTCATTAGAGAAATGCAAATCAAAACCACAATGAGATACCACCTCACACCAGTTAGAATGGTGATCATTAAAAAGTCAGGAAACAACAAATGCTGGAGAGGAGGTGGAGAAATAGGAACACTTTTACACTGTTGGTGGGAGTGTAAATTAGTTCAACCATTGTGGAAGACAGTGTGGCGATTCCTCAAGGATCTAGAACTAGAAATACTATTTGACCCAGTAATCCCATTACTGGGTATATACCCAAAGGATTATAAAACGTTCTGCTATAAAGACACATGCACATGTATGTTTATTATAGCACTGTTCACAACAGCAAAGACTTGGAACCAACCCAAATGCCCATCAGTGATAGACTGGATAAAGAAAATGTGGCACATATACACCATGGAATAATATGCAGCCATAAAAAAGATGAGTTCATGTCCTTTGCAGGGACACAGATGAAGCTGGAAGCCATCATTCTCAGCAAACTAACATAAGAACAGAAAACCAAACACTGCATGTTCTCACTCATAAATGGGAGTTGAACAATGAGAACACATGGACACAGGGAGGGGAACATCACACACTGGGGCCTGTCGGGGGTTGGGGGTGGGGGAGGGATAGCATTAGGAGAAACATCTAATGTAGATGACAGGTTGATGGGTGCAGCAAAGCACCATGGCACATGTATACCTATGTAGCAGACCTGCACGTTCTGTACACGTACCCCCGAACTTAAAGTATAATTTTAAAAAACAGAAAAAATTAGCCAGGCAAGGTGTTGCATGCCTATAGTCCCAGCTACTTGGGAGGCTGAGGCAGGAGAATCGCTTGAACCCTGGAGGCGGAGATTGCCCACGATCGCACCATTGCACTGCAGCCTGAGTGACAGAGCCAGACTCCACTTCAAAAAAAAAAAAGAATTTGAAGCAAAGTCACTTGTGGGGAAAGAATGTAAAGAAAGCACTGGATAGTTTGGCTAGAGCATAATAATTAGATTTTCTGGCTTTCAAAAATTTGGATTGTAAAAAAAAGAAACCTTGTGCTATTTTTACAATTTTCAGTACAAATAAATGTGTGTATTGAGAAAGAGTAAAATTAACATATTTGAGTACCTTTTAAAAAAAATGAGGGAGGGTAAACGGATGTAAATGGTGGGAAGCTTTCTACACTTCGCTCACACAGATCAAATGGTAACAAACAGTGCTGCATCTTGACTGCAGGAGTAATGACACAAACTTACACACAATAAAAATGGATTCAAACTATACACACACACTGCACCGGCACCAATTTCTTGGTTTAATATTGTATGATAATTAGTTACATAAGATGTAACCATTAGGTTGGGATAATAAAAAAAAAGTTCTAGAGATCAAGGATGGTGATGGTTACATAACAACACTAATGTACCTGTTGCCACTAAACTGTCTACCGAAAAATGATTAAAATGGTAAATTTTGTGTTGTGTATATTTTATATTTTATATTTATTTTTTAAATGTAAACCTCTTTTGGGTAAACTGGGTAAAAGGTACGTGAGACTTCTGTATTATCTTTACAACTTTCTGTGAAACTATAATTTCAAAATACACATTTAAAAAAATAACTGTGGCATACAAAAAGAGTCTGGACCTTCTGGAACAAACAATAATTTTGAGAAGATTATGTACACTGCTAGGTGGCTTATCCATGATCCCAGTCAATCCCAACTACCCTGGAAGATACTTAAGGCTCAGAAAGGTAGAGGCAGGCAGCTCCCAGAGGCACACCCAGAATGCAGCCCAGTGAATGTGCCCATCTCTGCTGGGAGGGAAGTTTGGGATCTGAAAGGCTGGCTGTGGACCCCACACCTTTACCCAGTACCTTCTATACCAGCTGGTGGGGAGGTTTGGGGTCTGAAGGGCTGTGGACCCCACACCTAGGCCCAGTACCCTCTACACCAGCTGGTGGGGAGAGGCAGGGTCTGAAGGGCTGGCTTTTGCCACACCTTTGCCCACTGCCTTTCATACCACCTGTATCAGTACCTGCAGTGACAGCCTCACCAGCCCAACGCCAGCTTCCCCTTAGCGATGATGCTGCTGACACAGTAGGCACTCAATAAGTACTAGATGATCTTATTATTACAAAATGATTAACCATTTATCAATGCCCTCAAGAAGACAAAATGCTACATTATGAGACTAGTACATTACTCTGTTTAAAAGCTCTAGATTAAAAATCTCTTACTTCTTCTCCTTGATTAGTATAAATCATCCTCCCTACTTTGTAACTGTCTTTTACTTGTATTTATGAACTTTAGAGAGAGTACAACAACCAAAACTAAGATCCTATTAAATTATCTATCTTATGAGGAGAGGAGTAGGGTGGCAAATTCTTTCTGAGTTATATACTTTTGTTTTCTTGTTTTTCATTTGCCCTTAAGTTATTAATTTAATAAGGGCCAGCAGCTTCCCAATAGGAATGGAAATATTTTAACAACATAAAGCCGGATTGCTGCCACATCCAACGGAATCAATAAAGTCTCACATGTGCAGCTGAGTACAGTTTAAAATATCTTTTTTATATATTCAGGAAGAGACTCAGGTTAGAACAAACATTTTCCTTACATTTAGCTCATCTTGCAGAACTTTTAATCAGCTGTGAATAAACTACGTCATCAATTTCATTACCATCATCATACTTAGGGAAAACTTGCTGTAACCAAAACAATGGCATTGAAAGAGGAAGAAGCTGATGAGAATGAAGGTTAAATTAAACCCTCACCATGAGCTGGCACCACCAGAGGCTCATAGGAGGCTTATTTAATTCTCACGACAATCCTGTGAAATAGGTTTTATTATTGTATTTCCTCAAATCTAAGACAACATCTACTTTAGGGAGCATGGATATTTTACATACCACTAAAAAGATAAAAACGCTGCCAAATAAACTCAGAGACACTAGTTTCTCACCACACCAACCTCCTGATCTTAGAGATGCTAAAATCTAAGTCTGGCCGGGCATGGTGGCTCATGCCTGTAATCCCAGCACTTTGGGAGGCTAAGGCAGGCGGATCGCTTGAGCTCAGGAGTTTGAGACCACCTAAGGGACATGGCGAAGCCCTGTCTCTACCAAAAATACAAAAAATTAGCCAGGCGTGGTGGCACCTGCCTGTGGTCACAGCTACTCGGGAGGCCGAGGTGGAAGGATCGCTTGAGCCTGGAAGGCGAAGGTTGCAGTGAGCAGAGATCATGCCATTGCACTCCATTGTGGGTGACAGAGTGAGACTCCGTCTCAAAAATTAAATTAAATTAAATTAAATTAAAATGTATTTGAATCAATGAAGTTCAGAAACATTTCCACATAGCTGGGCAGGCTGGATGTGAGCTGGGGAGAGCCTGGCTCCCAACTCCGGCTCCCAACCCCGGCTCCCTCCCCTGTGAGGCCCTTTTTCCCCACTCTGCCCGCCATACACACTCAAGCTGTAAGCCCAGCTTCTGAGCTCACCTCTATGCCAGAATGACAACCCTACTTTCAAGAGAGAGGAGATAAACATTTCCTGAGTACCAGAAGCTTTCGCACTCCCTCTCACATTTGATCTGGATGAGCTGGGTTGCCCTTAAGGCACCTCTGTGAGAACTGGACAAACGCACCCTTCCTTAAGACACTAGCACCCCCTGTCAGAAAATGGTCATAATATATTGAGTTTCTTGGAACAAGACACTTTGCAGCCATTTGTGGAAAACTCATAATAAACATACAAATTCACTATGCGAAATGAGCCCCCTTAGAAGTGGCTCCCTTGAGGGCATGGAGGATACAAAAAAAAAAAAAAAAAGAAGTGGCTCCTTTGTGCAGTGTGTAACCTGCACAGCTGTACACAGTAGCTCTGCTAATGTGTCAGACACAAAGATATGATTATCCCACGTTACACATGAGAAAGTTGTAACTTGCCTAAGAATGAAATACAGGCCTGTATAGTTCCACAGCTACTTGATGAATCACAAGGAGCTTAAAAACTAGGTAGGAAAGCAGGTTGTATGTGTGCGCATCTACATATGAACATACTAACCACAGGCCACAGGAGCATGTGTGGAGAAGGCAGACATCCCTGTGGCTGGAGCACCTGGAAGGGGTTTGTCAGAAAAGGGGAAGTTGAACTGCTCCAGGAGGTGGCCAGACAGCTGGAGGAAGGCAAGGAGAAGGGAGTGGAAGCCACGCAGCCACAGGGGGCAGAACCAAGAAGCTTGCCTGCTGGAAGAGCCTTGAGTGTGGAAAGAGGACAGGTTAAAGGCAGGGCAGGCACATGAGAGCTGCGGCGGCTCCACCAAGAGTCCCCCCACACCCCCGCAGACCAGTACCAGGCCAGGAATGGATGCAAGAAGCTCCTGCCCAGCAAGCAGGAGGCCCATCCCGGAGGTCTGGAGACAGGGGGTGGGGGCACTTAGAAAGCCTGCCCTGTCTGATGGGGCAGCTGCCTCCCAGTTCTAGTCAATGGAGGCCCAAATATTGAATTTGTAGTTGGAGTCCCCTGATTTTTAAGCACTGGCCATCAAATAAGATTTTTCTGGGAAAGAAAAAAAGAAAAGAAAAAAACCTCTGCAGCCTCTGCAGACCAAACTAAGCAAATCTGCAGGTTAGGTCTGGCCTCGGGTTGCCAATTTGCAATTTCTGATAAAAGGCTTTCCACTTGGGTGACTAGGGGAAAGCTGTTAACTTACAGGGGAAAAGCCAAGGAAACTGGTCTGAATAAAACAGAGACACGCAGACCACAAGACAGAGAGAGAGAGGGACATTGAGAGGGACAGAGAAGGGGACCCAGCACCTTCTGCCCATCCACTCAGCTCCCTAACACCCCATACCAGTGCCTGGCTTGGATAGATGGATGACAATTAGTGTTAATTTTCTAGTTTAGAGATTTTCTCTGAGTTTTTCAGATCTTCCACAACAGGAATTACATGTGTAATCCAAGAAAAATTAAATTTTAAAAAACACCGTTACGTGGGTGTTAGAAATAAAGGGATAGCAAATGACAAAATAATAAGATCTCCCTCTCAGGGGAGGAAGACTTACTGATCCCCAGACAGCTTTGGCCTCAGACACGTCAACTTGTCTTGGTCAGGACCAAACACTCATTCAAGACTGAGATCAAGGCCAGGGCTGCCCACACCATAGGGACACGCCAGCTCTAGACACAGCTGCTGGGTTCCTGGTATTTCTCCTTGACACTGATTAGACGTTTGACTGGACAGGGTAGGGATATGTCTTACACTTCTCCCTTCCTTTATGTAATAAAGGTATGTTTGATTAATAAAATGACCCAAAAAATAAAAGAAGACAGGAAACTAGTTTAACCAGTAGCAAGATAGATTTAGATTACGTGGGGAAAAGGCATTCTTGGCACAAAAGTTTCATTCATTGCAACGAGAAACTTGGTGAGTGTGGCAGGTGTGGGCAGCCTAGCCTCAAAGTGCCAGATTCCAGAGCTGCAAATGTGTGGGCTGGGTGCGAGGAGTGCCCAGGTGATCAGACGGCCCACCAGGATTACAGGAGGCCAGCCAGGAAAAGGCACAGGAGCTCCCAGAGCTGGTGTTCTAGGAGTTTCCATGCGTCAGCCATGGGAAGGAGGGGAAGACATCAAGACTTCATGGCACCCCCACCCTCCCCTGCCCCAGCCGCCAGCTGCAAGGAGGTGTTTACACTGCCTCCTGTTGCTCACACGGACGTTCCTATTAGTGACCACACTGGACCCTCCCTGCTGTCCTGTGAAACAGCCGAGTACATGGTGTCATCCCCATCACCACCACCACCGTCATCATCCCCTTTTTACAGAGGAGAAACCTGGGGCTCAGGTTAGTGAGCTTCTAAAGAGCCTCCAGCCAGATCAATTAAAAAGCCAGAACTTAACCAAGACCCTCCAAGTCGACCACTACATCTGCCCACCCACCTGGTAGTACGATTCCCCCTGCTACGGGGAATCGCTTGTTATTTCCTATAATGCTCACAGGGAGCAATACTGCGAGGAATGCAAGTCTTGGTCTCCCCAGCCCACAGCCAGCGTCATGGTTAGAGGGACATTTCAAATGATTAATTACAACTAAGAAAAGTAGCTACATGGAGAAGGGGACTTTGCTGTGTTATAATTTACTACAGCAATTCATTTCGGGGAGCAACAGCTGGAAAATAACAGTATGCCAGATGTAAGTGATACCAACCCACCCCAGACCACATACTTAATGAGCATGCCCACTGCACAGGTTGGCAGCAGGTCCAGAACCAGGGAACAGCGGACCACCAGGTAAGAGGCAGACAGTCTTTTAGCAAAACAACACTGGGAGTTACTGTCAGGCAGAAAGCACAGACCTTCATCGATGGGAGGGCGACATATACGTGCTAACATCACCCTCCCGTGGCCCATCAGGGCACTACATCTGACTAGGCCATAATTTTTAAAAACATGGCTAGTATTTACTGATTGCCTAACTCTTGGCCTGTGCCTTCCCCATCACCCCACTTAATCTGCACATTAACCCCATAAGTGAGGGGCTGCTGTTCCCATCTTAAGATGAGTTGACTGGGCCAAGTAGGGGATTACAAGGTGATACAGCAGGTGGGCACACAGCAGGGCTACAACCCAAACACACATCCTTGGCCCAGGACCAGACCCTGCTGCCCTTCCTAGGTGGAGTCGCTGCTGCTGCTGCTGGTCCCCAGAGGGGGTACAGCTGCCCTGACAGCTCAGGTGCCCTGGCCAGCCCCAGCAGGTAACTCAGACCAACTCTGACCACAGATTGGCCGCCACCTGGCCAATTCTCAACCTGAGTAAGTTATTTTCAACTCTTACGGGCTTTCCCGTGTATGCCCACATTTCTATGTGACAGAAATGACACGGAGAGGAATAAGGCTAACCCAGGGTCCAGGTGGCATGCTTCCACTGACATGGCTACAAGGAAGGCACAACCACCCTGCCCTGAGTCCTGGTTATCCAGGGTTGGGGGCTGGGACCAGAGACTTCTGGGGTGCAGGGGAGTTCTGCTTCCAGATGTGATACTGGTTACTCACTGGTTATGCAGTGAGTTCAGTTTGCAAACATTCACTAAGCTGTTTATCCTATGCATACTTCTCTACATGCATGTTACACGTTAATCTAAGAAAATGTGAACAGCAAATTTTAAAGGAAAAGATATAGAAAAAAAAAAACGATATTCTGATTCACAAGTGAACCTCTCATTTAAAACAACACAGATCGGAACACTATTTTGACCCTCGTAGCTGCGTGACCCTGCGCACACATACTTGGCCTCTCTGAGCTTCAGTTTCCTTCTGCACAGGGCTGTAGAGAGGACGGCAGGACATCACGAAGACGACGTGCCTAGCTTAGTGCCTGGCCCCTCAGAGGCACCATTCTACATGAAGCATCATAAGGGGTACCCGCCTGGTCAGGAGCCCAGGCCTCCCAGCAACTAAATGGCTCCCACACTTCCAATGGATGGACTCTGCATACGTCTCTGAATTTCTTTATCCCTCATTGTCTCTTCTGAAAGAGGAGCAGCCCAAATTAAAAGCGGCCTTGGAGTGTTTGAAAGTGGAACGTAGTCTTCAAGCCTTATGCAGAGGCTAACGTGCAGAGAGACAGAGAGAGCATCTTGAACCAAAGCAAGGGTGTGGGGCAGACCCACCAGCACCCACTTCCCCTCCACCCTGCAGGGACACAATATGAACCAACCCTCCTGCCTCCTGCTGCTCCCCTGCCCATAAATCATCTCCAAGGTGCCTCCCTTCCAGCTCTGATGCTCAGTGGACTGAAGCTCCAATAAATGCACACCCCTAATTTGTGAAATTATTATCATGCATCTCATAAAATGCTGATGAATATGCCAACTCCCATAGCTCACACAGTTAACGTGTTTATTAAACGCAAGAGAGAAATCCCGTGGGTGTTTCTTTGCTGAAGCTGGATTAACAAAATAAAATGAGAAATACTCAGCATCAGCTATAATTAAGGCTGGGCCAACAGTTGCATTATAATTTTATGCATACACATCTCTTCCATGTTGAAACTTGGCATAAATTCTTTTAAGTTATTTTTAAGCACTCTCAAAATGAGAGCCCCTGGGCAATGGAATATATTCACATTTAACACGATAATCACAGCTTTAAAATGTGGCCCTCAGGAAAGCAACACAAATCATTTTACATAAACAGGAACAGCCCCCCACCCCGAGAGCAGATGTGTGGGAAGCGCTGAGGGTACAGGAACATCCCCTGTCCCGCTGCAGACCCTGGACAGCACAGCTCCCCATTTGCAAACTGACGAGGTGGCCCCGAAGAGCCGCCTACCCACAGCTCTCATGTGATGCCTCTAAGTAACCAAGTCTCTGTGGTCATTTCCACATCAAAAGTAAAAGCAGCAAAATCCTCTCCCATCTTCTAGCGTATTGGGGAGAAATAGCAATGCCCATCACCACCGCACATCCGGGTTGCCAGCTGCTGGTCTGCGTTGCTTTAGTGTATTTCTGTTCCTCCGTGGGGCCGGCCTGCCTCTCGTCTTGTTTCTGAAGTAAAGGGCTGCCTGAAAGCCAGCCTCAGCACTGAGCTTGGGTCAGAAGCCCTAGGTTCAAACCCCATGGCATCAGCCACTTCGGTGTGACTGGAGCCACCTTTCCCTTCCTGAATCTGTAGGGAGTCAACTCAAAAATGGAGATAACCACAGCTGCCCTGGTAAGAATGACGGGCGGTGGGGGAAATCTTGTGGTGGGGGTGTTATGTAGGGGAATACTGGGAAAAGGGCTTTGTAGACTGCTAAAGATGGTGTCAATGCTGAAGAGAACAGACACACATGTGTATGTTTTATGTGTGTGTATGTGTATTTGTATAGATGTGTGTTAGCGGACAGCAGAAGCAACTAGGGACCCAGTAGGTAGCTTTAGCTATCCAGCTGAACATTTCTGGATTTAAAAAATTGTCTGTTCTCTTTAGCATACACATGTGCACACATGCACCCACAAAACATGTGTGTACATGCACAAATGCACATACAGCACACATGCGCACACAAACATACACATACTTTCTTTCGGGAAACCAAAGACACAGGCAATTCAGAAGCTTTTTGAGAGACAATATAAACAACACAGCAACAATAATGACAAAAAGTAGAAATCAGGGATCCAAATCCCAAGAACGGAGAAGAGAAAGAGCCACAAGGAAGGGGAGAAGGAAGGTGGAGGAAACAAAAGGAAGAAAAGGAGCCAGGACTTGGGTTTCCAGAGTTTGAGCCACAGCAGGTGCTTGGAGGAGCTGTCAGGAGCTCTGGGAGGGAGCAGGGAATTGCCACCCAGTTCCAGCTCTGGAAAGACAACACTCGTTCAGGGTCCCACACATGCCACCTTCGACCTCCACCCTCTCCCTCAGGGGCCTCAAATTCTACCCGCATTTTCTATCCCATCTCATCCTCAACCCATCAAGAGAAGGAAGGGACCAAATAAGAGCTTGCTGCAGCCCCAGGGAACCAAGAGCTGCAGGAGGTGGGATTCAACCCATTTGTTCATTAGACGTGTCCAGCCATGGTTTCCTCACTCTGCTTCCTGGGGTCTTCAAGATGCAGGAGTTTATTCCAGTGAAGCACCAAACACAGTGCCTGGCACACAGCAGATGAAGGTGCTGCCTGCCCTTTTCCCTGTTTCAGCAGTTTACTAACATCACACTGAGGTACAAGGCAGGCAGGATTCAACTCCAGACCTGACTGAAGACTGGCCAGAACTGGGAAGAGGGGCCTAAAGCACCTCTCACTGCCTATCACCATAATACACGCCCACCAGAGCGTGACAGTTTACCATTGTGATGCCAACACCCAATAGTTACTGCCCCTTGCCATGGCAACACCGGAAGTTACCACCCGCCTTCTAGCTATTTCTGAATAACCTGCCCCTTAATTAGCAAGTCACTGAAAGTGGGTATAAACTTGGCTGCAAAGCACTGCTGCTCTTGGCGCTCTGCCTGCGGGGCAGCCCTGCTCCACCGGAGCGGTAACACTGTCACTGCCTCAATAAAGCTGTTTTCCACGACCACCAGCAGCTCACTCTTGAATTCCCTCCTGAGCGAAGCCAAGAACCTGCCCTGCATCAACACCACGGTGGGTGAGAATTCCTGCTAGACAAAACCCAAGTCCTTAGAAATGCTGACTCTACTCAGCCTCCTTCCCCTAATTCAGGGATGTTTTAATTCAACAAAGATGTGATTCGCATATTACGACAGAGAGCAGAGGGAGCCATGAAAGAGAAAAACAAGTAGAATTTCCAGCGGTCAAGGTATTCAATCTACCAGGTGAAACAGGCTTGAAAACAATATATAAGGCCGAATTCAGTCAACAGCTACTTTTTTCTCAAAAGGTGCTAGACACTGATCCTGGAGATGGCCCCTGCCAGGGACACCTCCTAGAGTGGAGGACACAGACAGATGTGGGACTCTGCACAAGGACACCCACTCCAGCCCAGGCCTGTGAAAGCATGGGGCAAGCGGTTGGATGCTTTGTCCAGGCCAGGGCTCTCCAACAGATAAACAGCGTGGCCACTGATGTCATTTAAACTTTTCTAGTAGCCATATTAAAATAAAAATAATCAAGAAAAAATAATTTTAATGATGCTTTCTTTAACCCAGTATATCCAAAATAGAATCATTTAACTTATAATCCATTTTCAAAGACCAATGAGAAATTTTAAATTTTTTGTACTAAGTCTTCAATAGCCAATGTGTTATTTTTCACCTACAGCACATCAAAGTTTGGACTAGACACGAACCCAGTATTCACATTATTTCCAGAATACCAGGCAACTTTTTCCCTGCAGACGAGAGAAATGCAGTACACAGGTTCTACTCCCTGACCTCCAGCAGGGCAGAAGAAGGCTTCCACCACCCTCAAACTCTGAGATTCACTGAGTTAGGAAAATCGAGACAAAGAATTAGCAGACTTAGAACCTGCAGACCAAGTCCCTCTCCGCACTGTTACAGGAGAAGCAGATGACAGACGAACATTTTCATTTATTATTGTCACAGGTTTAAAAGCTGACTGTGTGCTCAGGGATCCTGAGGTCCTGATCAAGGAGATAAAATAACAGGCTGGCCAGGAACTGGAGGCAGATGTGGAAAACATACAAATTCAATTCCAAATGTCCACTTTATGAAAGTCTGAGATTGGCCTGAGTTATATTGGCCTCAGTTATATAAAATGTTCTGATTTTCAAATTAAATCCTGAAGAAAGAACTTCCCCTTAGTATTTACATGTGTCTAGGGTCTTTTCAAATTCCAGAATAGAGCTTTAAATTAAGGGAAGGAGAGTCACTGAGAAAAGAAGAATTCTCCAAACCATCCCCTCAACCCATCCCCAGCCTACCAAAATGATCTGGCCCATTTTTCCTGGTAACCAAAATATAAAATAAATATTTAATGTATTCTCCAAATATCTGGGCTGTTCAGTTTTTATTAGGAGAAAAAAGCAGAATTCTTTTAATTTATGTGTGTTGGCCTCATAATTCAACACTAAATGAATGCCTGACATCTGTCACTCACCATGCTAGGTGCAATCAGATATGAGGAAGACACAGACCCTCCCCTCCAGGAACATAAATAAGCAATTCCATTTTGTTCATGAGAATAATTTTACAGGACTGTGGTGTTATTTATATTAAGTTTTGTAGACTCTTGCTGTTGGAAAGGACGGAGTGTCCAAGTCCGGTTCCCAGCCGGTGTCTAAACAAGGTCAGAAAGTCCTACCTGGCTCTCCCCTCGATGCAGAGGCATCACTGTGGGCAGCTGCCACCTATGTTTACACCACTGGGAGCCTCAGAAAGGCTGCCCCCCTTCTCCCTCACCACACTAGGCTAGTACAGCCTCAGGGTGTCCCTGGCAAGGCCAGTCCCTCCCATAGCCAAGTGCTGTAAGCATCTGAACAAGCTATCCAGTGGCCCTGGGTCTTCTCTCCTGCAGGCCTGGCATCCTGGCCCTTCAGCCCCATGCTCGGGCGGGGACTGCATTGTGGTGGTGGCCAGGCGGCCAGTCTCCGCTGCAGCGGGGGCCTCCACAGACACAGTGTCTCCCAAGCCACCTGTAGCAGGTCCATTCACACACATGTCCCCTAGGGGGCGATAAAAGACAAAAAACTCTGGCCACAGGGCAGCTTGTTCTGGCCTGCAGGCTTGCAATTTTGCAAGGTGAGGAGGAAGGGTAAGCAAGCACTTGCTCGCTGGTTTTCAGACTTTTTATTAATTCAGGAACCTCATTCTTCAAGTCTCAGCTCCATCCTAGCTTTCTCAGAGAGACTTTTTGTAAATCCCCTTCAATATTAATGAGGTCTCTGGTACTCCCTCCTGCTTATTTGCCTTGTAATATGACCACAATTTGTAATCATGTATTTAATGCTGTGCTTATTGTTTTAACCTGTCTCCCTCAATAGATTGTAAGCTCCAAAATCATCAATATCATTTAATTCAAAATATAGTAAAGTGCTTTAAAAGATCAATGTTAAAGCTATAAAAGATATTTACCTGCATTTCCTTTATCATGAAGACCAGAACATTTCCAGAGTGTTCACTTAAGAACCCCTGAGAATAATCTGAACTAACTGAACTAACTGAACCCTCCTGGGTTCAAGTGATTCTCCTGCCTCAGCTTCCCAAGTAGATGGGATTACAGGCATGAGCCACCACACCTGGCTAATTTTGTATTTTAGTAGAGACAGGGTTTCTCCATGTTGGTCAGGCTGGTCTCTAACTCCCACCTCAGCCTCCCAAAGTGCTGAGATTACAGACGTAAGCCACCGTGCCCGGCCTGAACTAAGTCATTCTTAATGCTCATTTTCTAGAAAAAGAAGATGGTGTGCCAAGGAAGAAAGATCAGGCTCAGGGTGGGAAAGCCCCCAGTCCAATCCCCAGCAGAGGAGAAAATACAACTTCTCTGACCCTCTGACTCTTCATGTACAAAATGGGAATAAATGCAAATCAGAATGTTGGTTTGAAGGAAGAGAAACCAGAACCAAGACAAAGCACTGGAAGACAGACTCTCGCTGAAGGGTTTCAGAATCCAGGTGTCAGCAGTTGCGCCCCAGCCCTACCTCAATGGGGTAAGTCCCTTCAGGGCCACAGCCGCCCAGGACTTCTACTCCTTCCTGGAAACTTACACCTTCAGCCCTCTGCCATTCTCTGTTCATGCCCCACAAACAAAAAGAAGCGAAACTCAGTCCTTTCACTGAAATACGCTCACCTCCAAAATTCACCTAGTCAAAGGAGGAAAGTAAATACAATAAACAAGTATGGGAGGAAATCTTAAAACAAAATACAAACAAACAAATGAACAAAACCATACTTTAAATGAATAACCATAATTGCACTGAAATAGGAGACGATCAACCCAAGTAACTTTGGAAACTGCTGTTTACACTAGATGCCTCGGGCTAAAGAGAAGAAGAGCTCTAATTAAATACTGAACTCTAGGTAGTGGGCTTCTTTTTCACAAAGACATGGTTTCCTGGTTCTGAAACTATTTTTAGTATAGTCCAGGACTGAGAAAATAAGTAACTATATTATGGATAGTGAGATCCAGATTTTTCTTTGTCAGAGAAGGGAGTTATCAATATGGAAAGGAGAGAGGATAGAATATACTGTGTTGTTGAATTACAACTGGAAAAATCCATGTGAACTCAATGATTTTTAAGAAGGAAATATAGATTGTGTAGGTGTGTCTTGAGTTTAGATACATGTATGTCTCATATATGTACATATATACTTCTGTTTCCTAGCTGTGTTTCTGAGAGGGCGGAGAGGCAATGACACCCAGCTCACCTAGTTCCCAGATCTCCATTTCTAAATGCCACTCTCCACTAAAAGAAACCAGGTCTCCCTGTAGAAATAGCTGATTCCAGAGCTGGAACAGGGAAAGCACAAAATGAGCCCAGAATATCTTGTACCAGAAAGTAAGGAAGTCCTCATAAAAGCGGGGGCATGCTGAAGGAACACAAAGGCCCAGTTTAACACAACTGGCCAAATATGGGGCAATCTGAGCACCAAATTAAACAATGAGAAAAGATTACAGACCACTGACTAAAATAAGCATTCCCGAGTTTACACAAATATAAATAAAGGAAAAGAGAACGTTCTTGCTTACACAGACAACTAGTAAAACAAAATGGTAACAATGTGAGGTACGGCTATGTGAATTAGCTGACTGTAATAATCATTTCACAATGTATGCCTGTATCAAAGCATCACATCATACACCTTACATACAATTTTTGTTAATTACACCTCAATAAAACGGGGCGGGGGGGTGGGAGAAGACAACTAGTAAATGCGGAAGAAATGACGGAATTAGACACCCATCACGTGGCAGCCATCCTGATGATAACCAACTCTGGCAAGAATCATCAATGGGTGCTGAAACTACTGAATGAAGAAAGTCCTTGGAGTGAGGAGTAGCAGGATAAACACACGGTCTCAAATAGCTCACCACAAGGCATTTCATTACAAAGGGGAAATACAGTAACTTTACAGTGAAGAAACCTGACCTCCTCAAATATGTAGCATCACCAGTAATGGGACAAACCATGATCACATGCCTCCTGCTATGGTGTGCTGAGAACGCAGCATTATTTCTGCGTCGTTCCTGCCCAGAAATGCAGAATTTAAATCCACTCATGAGGAAGCATTACACACAGCCAAAGGGAGGTAGAGTCTACAAAATAACTGGCCTATACTCCACAAAAATATCAATGTCGTGGAACACAAGACCAGAGGCAGCGCTCCACATTCAGAGAGTGAAGACACATGATGCTGGAACGCACGGCGCAGCTGAGGTGTCCTTCCGCCATAAAGGGTGTCGCTGGGAAAATCAGTGACATCTCAAGAGGAACAATGCACTGATGCTGTTTGTCATTTTGATAACTGAAATGTGGTTATATGGGAGAATGTCGTTGTGTTTAGGAAATAAACACCAAAGATACTTAGGAACAGGCAAAGGGGCATCAGCTCTGCAACTGTATCCTTATGGCTGAGAGAGAGGACACAGCAATGTAGTAAAATACTAACACTCAGGAGACTGAGTGAAGGGCATATGAAAAGTTTTTGTACTACTCTCTCCATTCTTCTGTAAGTATAAATTATGTCATAATAACAGGTTAAATGAGAACAAACCCTACATCCAACATGCCTTCGGTATTTGAGCATCTCAAGGAGAGGTCAACACACAACAGGCTCCATTTAGCCATCCTCCTAGTTCATTTGCCTCTCCTTCTCACCGCTGGATCTTCCCTGCCTCTCTAAACGCTCCAGAAGCTCCAGATCCATGCTCTTTTACTTGCAGAAACTTCAGCTCTCGTGTGTTCCTGTGCCCCCTCCCCACTGGAATCCTCAAATCAAGCTGGCTCAAAGAATAAAAGGTGTCCATGTAACCAAAGCCTAGAAGACATTCGGAGTATTAAATAGAAAAAGCAATCAAATCCATTACCGTAGTTATCACTACGGTATTATACCATAGTGATAACTACAATTCCCTAAATGTTGCCTCATTATATATCTAAGGTCTTCATTTTTTAAAGTTGGAAAATTAGTTCTCAAAAGACATCTCCACATTGAAAAAAAACACGAAAATGAAGTCACCTGGGAAAGGGAGGATTCTCATGCCCACAGCAGGATGGTCGAACCGCAAACTGATGGGCCTCAGGGCTTCAGGGGTGGGAGACAGGCAGAGAGAACCCAGAAGAAGGCAGCAGCCAGAGGAGGACAAAGCAACCATGGCCCAGGCTGCAGTGGAGGAGCTCACTCCAGACCCAGGGCAAGGGGTTGCGTCCACATCCTCCCCGGGAGGCACCCCGGCCAGGAAGGCCCTCGCAGACGCTCTGAGAAGTGAGAAGCCTTGGCTCTGCTACCAGTAGGGCCCCTGGCCACGCTCTTGAGCAAATCCCACACCCCTTGCTCTCTCCATCTTTGTCTCTGAAAGGCAAGAGGCACTCCCCGGCTGCCAGGCCCGTGCCCTCCGTCCGTAACTAAGGATGCGCCGCCCCCAGGCCTGGCCGTCTCCAACCAAGGAGGCGCCACCCTCCAGGCATCGGGAGAATTACCTTAACCAAGATGGCGCCAGCCCCCAGGCCTGGGCCATCTCTAACAAAGGCGGCACTGCCCCCCCAGGCCCTGCCTGCATCTCTAATCAAGGAAGCACCACCACCCCCAGGCACAGGCGGCATCTCTAACCAGGAAGGTGCTGCCCCCAGGCCCTGCCCGCACCTCTAACCAAGGTGACACCACTCCCCAGGCCTGGGCCATCTCTAACAAAGGTAGCACCGCCCCTAGGCCCTGCCTGCGTCTCTAACCAAGAAGGCACCACCACCCCCAGGCCCAGGCGGCATCTCTAACCAGGGAGGCACTGCCCCCAGGCCCTGCCTGCATCTCTAACCAAGATGGCGCCACCCCCCAGGCCTGGGCCATCTCTAACAAAGGTGGCACCACCCCCTAGGCCCTGTCTGCATCTCTAAACAAGGAGGCACCACCACCCCCAGGCCCAGGCGGCATCTCTAACCAAGGACGCAGTGCCCCCAGGCCCTACCCGCATCTCTAACCAAGAAGGAGCCCATCCGCAGGCCCAAGTCCCATCTCTAATGAATAAGGTGCCACCCTCTAGACACCCAGGTCTTTAACCAAGGAGGCGCTGCCCCCAGGCCCTACCCGCATCTCTAACCAAGGAGGAGCCCATGGGCAGGCCCAAGCCCTATCTCTAACGAATGAGGTGCCACCACCCAGACGCCCAAGTCTCTAACCAAGGAGGTGCCACCCCCAGGCTCTGCCTGCATCTCTAACTAAGGAGGAGCTGCCCCCAGGCCCTGCCCGCATCTCTAACGAAAGAGGCACCACCCTAAGGCCCTGGCCCCATCTCTAACCAAGGAGGTGCCACCCCCAGGCCCTGGCCCCATCTCTAACTAAGGAGGTGCCACCCCCAGGCGCGGGCCCCATCTCTAACCAAGGAGGTGCCACCCCCAGGCGCGGGCCATCTCTAAACAAGGAGGCCCCCCAGGCCCAGGCCGCATCTCTAGCCAATCAAGACAGCCCCTGAGTCCCGGGCCACCCTGCGAAGCAGCACGGCGTTCCTGCCAGGAGTTGCTATAGGCGACCAGGAGTGGAGAACAGCCCAGACACCTCTGAAGCCACCCAGGAATCAACAGGAAAGTTCAGAGTGGAAACTCGCATCGGGAGAATTACCTCGTAAACCTCCACCAAGGGCAGAGTAGGAGGGATGCTGGGCGCCTCCGCCGCTTCCCACAGAGCATGCAGAGGTGAGGCCACCGCCTCTCCATCTACACCCTTCCTTCTCAGACTCGCGCACTCTCCTAGGAAGTCCTACCCTCCTAGTTATCCCTGGCTGGCGCCACCCACCCGCGCTTCTCTCCAATAAGGCCACAGCCCTACCCAGGTGGGACAGAGCATCCTGCCTCCACAGAAGGCTCTGATTGGCCCAGAATGGGCACATGACACCATCCACAGACCAACCAGCACTCCGAGGGGGTGTGGCCTGAGGCTGGTAGCCGCCCCCGCCCAGCAAGGGGCCCTCCTAGGTCTCTGGGAGCCCGCTCCAGTCCCAGGAGGCTGCAGGCGAGAAGCGCCGGCGTCTAGAAAAACTTGGACTCTACATATCTCTCTCAGGCATATTAAAGGTTCTGAGCTGCCCTCAGTCAGGAAACTCATCCAACAATTTTTTTATTTTTTTTTTTGGAGACGAGTCTCGCTGTGTCGCTCAGGCTGGAGTGCAGTGGCGCGATTTCGACTCACTGCAACCTCCGCCCGCCAGGTTCAAACGATCCTCCCACCTCAGCCTCCAGAGTAGCTGGGACAAGGTGCCCGCCGCCACATCTGGCTAATTTTTTTGGTTTGTTTTTGGTTTTGTTTTGTTTTGAGACGGAGTCTCGCTCCGTTGGTCTCACTCTGTCACCCAGGCTGGAGTGCAGTGGCACGATCTTGGCTTACTGCAACCTCCGCCTCCCTGGTTCAAGCAATTCTCCGTCTCAGCCTCCCGAGTACCTGGGATTACAGGCACCCGCCACCATGCCCGCCTAATTTTTGTATTTTTAGTACAGACAGGGTTTCACTATCTTGGCCAGGCTGGTATTGAACTCCTGACCTTGTAATCCGCCCACCTCAGCCTCCCAAAGTGCTGGGATTACAGGCGTGAGCCACCGCGCCCGGCCTTTTTTTGTATTTTTAGTAGACAACGGGTTTCACCGACCAGGCGCCGTGGCTCACGCCTGTAATCCCAGCACTTTGGGAGGCCGAGGTGGGCGGATCACGAGGTCAGGAGATCCAGACCATCCTGGCTAACACGGTGAAACCCCATCTCTACTAAAAATACAAAAAATTAGCCAGGCGTGGTAGCGGGCGCCTGTAGTCCCAGCTACTCAGGAGGCTGAGGCAGGAGAATGGCGTAAACCTGGAAGGCGGAGCTTGCAGTGAGCCGAGATTGCGCCACTGCACTCCAGCCTGGTAGCCTGGTCGACAGAGCGAGACTCTATCTCAAAAAACTAAAAACTAAAAAAAAAAAAAAAAAAAAAAGTGGCGGGGGAGGGTTTCACCATGTTGGCCAGGCTGATCTCAAATTCCTGGGCTCAAGTGATCCGCCTGCCTCGGCCTCCCAAAGTGCTGGGATTACAGGCGTGAGCCACCGCACCCAGCCAGCACAACAATATTTAACATGCCCAGTGCTGAGCAACAGACCCTTATGTCACATAGTCCCTCCTACCTGCTCAGACTGCACACAGAGCAAACTCCAAAAGCTCTGGGATAAGGGAGCCACCAGGGCCAGTCAGGAACACGCAGAAGGATGACCCAACTGGGCCCGGGCGCGGTGGCTCATGCCTGTAATCCTAGCACTTTGGGAGGCCGAGGTAGGTGGATTACCTAAGGTCAGGAGTTCGAGACCAGCCTGGCCAACACAGCAAAACCCCATCTCTATTAAACATACAAAAAAAATTAGCTGTGCATGGTGGCAGATGCCTGTAGTCCCAGCTACTCTGGAGGCTGAGGCAGGAGAATCGCTTGAACCCAAGAGGTGGAGCTGAGTGAGCTGAGATCACGCCACTTCACTCCAGCCTGGGTGAAGGAGTGAGACTCCATCTCAAAAAAAAACAAAAAGAATGACCTAAATAATAGCAGCAGGAGAAGGAGGCAAGGCAAGGGAAGGCAGAAGAGATAGACAGCGTGCCCAGGAGAGGGAGCGGGGAAACCTGACAGCACAGGACAGCCAACTATTCAGACACTCCAGTAGGCCTGCTAAGGAATTCTGAACTAAAATAATAAGACCAATAATAAAGAATGCCCTGATCATATCTATGTTCCTTGCATCCAAGAATTCCAAACACCATGCCCCACCCAAATCGCTCATGCCCTGAGCCCCTCTTCCCTGGGACATTCTGGTAGAAGCATCAGAAGGTCAGGTGAACCATCAAAGGCACTGTGTCCCAAAGAGGAACTCTCCTCCCACTCAACAGAACCAGCCTCCCAACACCCCCAGGGATCCAGGGCACAGCACCCTCCTGGCCACCCTCTCACCTTTGACTCCTCCCCTGGAAGGGCACCAAGAAGCAGTCACCAAATCCCATCAATGTTCCTGCCTACCTGATGTCTAGCCATCAGTTCCCATCACCAACTCTTTTCCCAATTCAAGCCCTTCTGTGGGCATTTCTTACACAGTCTTCCTATTAGACAGCAAAGACCAAAGAAAATTAAAAAGGAAAAGTACAGAATGTTTTTCTTGATTACTTTGTCTTCTAAAAATTTAGAGCAGGAGAAAGAGGAGAGTGAGATCAACATTAAAAAGGCAGAATCAAAGCCTAGTGTTCCAGGGCACCTCGTATTTCTGCAACTATATCTCTATATTCCCACATTTCCCTAAAGTCCAGTGATCTTAATCATTGCCCCCACTCCCTCCCCGCATTGCATAAGGAACTGAGGATAAAACCAGGGTCTACACCTGAGAGGAGGTCAAACCCACCACAAGGGCAAACAGCAAACTCTGGCAGGAAAGGGTTAATGACCCCAAAGTATGAAATGCTTCCATCAATCTCTAAGGAACAATAAGGCCCAAAGAGGGAAAGGAACAGAGACATGAAAGCAATGACAATAGAGGAAATAAAAGGAGCTAACCCATGGCCTGTGCTTTGGGACCACACTGACCTGGGTAAGTCTGGCTGCATTCCTAGTGAGGAGTGGACTCTGTGCCATGACTCTGCCCTGCTGAGCCCGTTTCCTAATCTGTATAATGGCAATAACAGCATCTGCCTCCCTGGGTCCTCATTAAATTAAATGAGGTAGGGTGGGAAGTGCTGATGGCCCAGGTGCTCAAGAAATGTGACGGAGTCCACTCAGTAGCCTGAAAAGAGCATAGTTTGGTTTGGGATTGGACAGCCCAAAGCTCAAATCCTGGCTGGACCACCTACCAGCATGTGACCAAACCTCTCTGCCCCTCCGTTTATTTGTCTGTAAATCAAAGATAATATCCCAACATGCGAGAACTGCAGTTACGCTGGCAGAGAACAATGGCTGGAGAGCACTTCACACAGCACTGGGACACGGTGGAAGCTATGATGGTAGATAACCTCTCTGGTGGTTAAGAATGTGAGTGCTGGAACTTCATGCTGTTGGGATGGACAAGGCACCAGGGCAGAAGCCTCGGCTCAGGCGGAGGGCTGGCACGCACCCGTGGGGAGCTAAGTGGCATACAGGCAGTGGGGCCAAGGACAGCTGCAAGTCCTGTGCATCATCAGGCAGTGATACTCCCCGACAGACTTTGAAAAGCCGCAAGCTGCCTCTGATGGAGTCTTAGGCATTGAGTTCAACATGGGCTTGCTCAGCAAGAACTCTCAAGATCACCTCAAAAACACTTCCTGAGCACCAGCCAGTCCAGTGTGTACCTCACCTGATTTGGTTCTTCAGAGAATAAAATCCTCGGATGAAGACATGTTTAGCAACAATTTTGTAGTAATGGGAACTGAGGCTCAAAGAAGTCACAAGGTCTAAAATGCAAAGCTAGGTCTCTGGGACTCCAAAGCCGGTGCTATTTCCCAGAGCCCACATTTCTGAGGTGGGGGACCCCACAGACACCCAACTCAGCAAGAAGCAAGGCCAAGGAGAGGAGAGAAAGGCAGGCTAGATGAATGAGGAGTTGACCCTGCTGATGGAGGCAGAGACTCAGGACGTGGGCAGGGCCTCGCAAGCCAGAGGCTACTGGATGGCTCAGCCAGAGTGCTGGCACCTCCAGCAGGAGAGAGGCCGGCTGAGCACACTCCCCTCCCTCCACCCTGGTGCTCGGCAGCTCAGGCCTTGACCCCTGTACAAAGAACGCACAAAGACCTGGAGGTTCACTGTCAGACTGTGGGCTGTGACTGCCCCACCTCAGAGGAGCTCTGGCCAGTCCAGGGGGAGTCAGAGGCTGCGTACCTTGTCAGGCTCCCTCATGCTTCCCTGCCTTGCCTCCTGCTGTGCCCCCTTGGCCTGGTCACTCTGCTCAAACATCACCCTGTGGCTTTCCTGAGCCCCTTGCCCAGCCCAGGCAGAAGTGACTGGCAGTGACCATGTCACTGATCCCCCTACTCTACCTTGTACAAGCTTCTAGCACTGTCCAAGGGACCCTTGTACAAGTGAGTAAGTTTAAATCAAGAGACAGGGTTGTGTCGCCATCACCACAGTCAAGACACAGACCAGTCCCAAGCACCCCCACCAAGCTCCCGGTGCCTCTTCAGTCAGTGCCCTCACCCCCCACCCCCACGTAAATGTGTGTTTATGGTAAATACCCATAAAATGTACCATCTTAACTATTTGTAGGTATACAGTTCAGCGGCATTAGATACATTCACGTTGTTGTGCAACCATCTCGACCATCCATCACCAGAAATATTTTATCTTACAAAACCAAAACTCTATGTCCATTAAACACTAACTCCGGATGCCTCCTCCCCCAGCTCCTGGCAACCACCATCCTACGTTCTTTCTCTTTGAATTTAACTATTCTAGGAACCTCATGTAAGGGTAATCATTTGGTAATTGTCTTTTTGTGACTATCTTATTTCACTGTGCACCGTGGCCTCAAGGTTCATCATGTGGTAGCCTGCGTCAGGTTTCCATCCTTTTTAAGGCTGAATAATACTCTATTCTATGTATATACTACATTTTGCTTAGCCTTTCATCCCTTGGTTTGTTTCCAAGTTTTAGCTATTATGAATAATGCTGTTATGAACATGGGTATACAAATATCTCTTTGAAATTCTGCTTTCAATTTTGGGAAATATATTCCAAGAAGTGAAGTTGCTGAATCACATGGTAATTCTATCTTTAATTTTTTGAGAAATTTCCATACTGTTTTCCACAGCAGCTACACTGTTTTACATTCCAACAAACAGTGAACAAAGGTTCTAATTTCTCCCATCCTCAAAGTGTGTTGTCTTTTGTGTCTGGCTTCTTTAACACGACTTTGAGATTAGTCCAGGTTGTTGCCTGCATCACTTTTTCATCCTTTTTCATTTCCAAGTAGTATTCCTTTGTATGGATATACCACAATTTGTTTAGCTATTCACCAGCTAATGTGCATTTGGGCTGGTTCCAGTTTGGGGCTTGCTATGCTTTCAATGTTCCCTCCAAAAATGCATGTTGAAACTTAATCCCCAATGTGGCATTGTTGAGAGGTGGGGCCTTTGAGATGTGATTGGACCATGATGGCTCTGCTCTCATGAATGAATTAAAGAGATAATGGATTAATGGGTTATCATGGGAGTAGAACTGGTGGCTTTATAAGAAGAGGAAGAGAGTCCTGATCATAGTTCATTAGCAAACTCAGCCCCTTGCCATTGATACCCTGTGCCACCTTGGGACTCTTCAGAGAGTACCCACCCAACAAGAAAGCCCTCACCAGATGCAGCCCCTTGACCTTGGCCTTCTCAACCTCCAGAACTATAAGAAATACATTCCTTTCCTTATAAATTACCCAACTTCACGTATTCTGTTATAAGCAACAGAAATCAGACTAAGACAGGGCTATTACAAATAAAGCTGCTATGAACATGTGCATACTTGTCTTCAGATAGACATAGGTTTCATTTTTCTTGGAATAGGATTGCTACCTTTTATGGTAAGTTGATAAGATCTGGCTGTATTTCCACCCAAATTTCATCTTAAATTGCAGTTCCCATAATTCCCACATGTTGTGGGAGGAACCCAGTGGGGATATAAATTGAATCATGGGGGCTGTTTCCCCCATACTGTTCTCGTGGTAGTTAGTAAGTCTCATGAGACCTGATGGGTTCATAAGAGGTTTCCCCTTTCACTTGGTTCTCATTCTCTGTTGCCTACCCCCAAGTAAAACGTGCCTTTCACCTTCTGCCATGATTGTAAGGCCTCCACAGCCATGTGGAACGGTGAGTCCACTAAATCTCTTTTTCTTTTTTTTTTTTTTTTTTTTGAGACAGAGTCTCACACTGTCGCCCAGGGGCGCGATCTCGGCTCACTGCAAGCTCCACCTCTGGGTTCACGCCATTCTCCTGCCTCAGCCTCCTGAGTAGCTGGGACTACAGGCACCCACCACCACGCCCAGCTAATTTTTTGTATTTTTACTAGAGACAGGGTTTCACTGTGTTAGCCAGGATGGTCTCAATCTCCTGACCTTGTGATCCGCCCGCCTCGGCCTCCCAATGTGCTGGGATTATAGGCGTGAGTCACCGTGCCTGGCCTAAACCTCTTTTTCTTCATAAATTACCCAGTCTCAGGTATGTCTTTATCAGCAGCATGAAAGTAGACTAATATATAAGTATACCCTCAACATTGTAAGAAGCCAGCAAACTATTTTCCAAAGTAGCTGTACCATTTTGCATTCCTACCAATGACGTATCAAAGTTCCAGTTGCTTCACATCCTTATCAGCACTTGGGGTTGTCTTTTTAATTTTCACCATTCTAGTGGGTAGGTAGTAGTGTCTCACTGTGATTTTAACTTGCATTTTCCGAGGAACTAGTGATATTGAGCATCTTTTCATACATTTATTGACCATTTTTATACATTCTTCTGTTAAAGTATCTTTCAGACCTTTTGCTCATTTTAATTAGTTTTGTCTGCCTTACAGACTGTGAGTTCCTTCAGAACAGCTCTCAAGGAGCCCTCAATGCCTAACTCCTGTGAGTACCATTCCCATAGAGGATATGTGAGCAGTGCTGTGGAGCTACCTAACAGCTCATGCCTTGGCCATTGCATGCAGCCCAGACAGGGCCTCACACACAGCAGGCACTTCAGAGATGTTTATGACAACATCAGCAAGTGCAGATGGCCAGTAGCACTAGGGAGAGATTGAGTGGGGCTGGACAGCCACAGGGACCAGCCTGAGCTTCTGTATCCTCGCTTGCAAAGCAGACATAATAAGCCCACCTTGCAGAGCTTTTATGAAGAGTAAACTAACGAATGGGTGTGAAGCACCTGACTGAGCAGGTCTACAGAAATGATAGTTATGACCAAGCCCTATCTTATGCCCCTGCCAACTGCATGAGGGATTAGATCCAATCCCTCCTCATGCATTTAATCCTCCCAGATACTATTAAAAGTGATAAAGTGTTCAGGGAAAGAAGGTGAAGACTGACAGAGGGAGAATGGAAGGAGAAGAGAGGAGAGGGAAAGAAGGAAAAAACGGATGGTGGAAAAGAATAAAGTCCCCTGCCATATGCCAGGTATGTTTCCAATCCTCCTCTATGAAAACTCTACAAGCACGCTACCGAGTAGGTCTGTGGGGACCATTTTCATATAATACAGGAAGCGATGGTGACTCAAGATACTTGCCAAGGTCCCGGGGCTGTTAGACAGCAGGACCAGGACTTCCATCCAGTTCTGCTTCCCCGCAGGGCCCCTTTTCCCTGCATTACCTGAGCCTGGTTCCCTATGGGGCTCTCTCCCCGAGGAAGGGTCTTCCCAAGGTGCTTCCAGGAACCTGGCTAGCCCTGAACAAGCCCCTTGCACCAACTCAGAAACAAAAACAGGCAGAATTCAAAAGATGCTTCTCTCTACCACCATAGGAGGAAATTGAAGACTACAGACCCAGGGCTGCACATAGGAAACCTGCAGAGTTTTCGTGTCCCTGAGCCTGTTATGTTCACCATTCCTCTTTCCCTAGAAACAAACACAGATGGAATACCTGCAGGTCCCTAAGGTAAAAGTCAAGCCCTCACCAGTCCCAGGGGCTTCCTCTCTGAACTATTTCTCTAAATCTGTCCCTTCTCATCCCTACAGCCTGGACTGCACTAGGACAGCACCTAATGAAACTCTCCTGCCTGCATTTTTGTCCCTTCAAAAAGTGTTCTCTTGCTTATTCTTTATACTTTAAAAATTACTATAAAGCTGTAGTAATCAAGGCAGTGTGGTACTGATAAAGAATAAACAAATAGAGCAATGGAACAGACAAGAAAGTTCAAGAGTGAACTGACGCATAATTTTCAAGAAAAGAGCCCAAGTAATTCAATGGAGGAAGAAAAGGTTCTTCTAACAAACGAGGCTAGAAAAACTGGATATCCACATGCAAGAAAAAAACATTCTCCATCCCTACTTCATACCATACACAAACTTATTAGAGATGGACAGTATACCTAACAAAAGCAAGAAATATAAACCTCTAAAAAAAAAAAAAAGGAGATTTTTCTTAGTGACCTTAAAGTAGGAAAACATTTCTTAAGAGAAGATACAAAAAGCACTTCCTATAATTGTAAAAATAATGGCAAATAAAACTCCAGTAAAATCACAAACTTCTGTTCATCAAAAGATAAAAGACAAATAGGTGAGCAGAAATTGGGAGAAAATATTCACAACATACACACACACACACATATACATGTACAACAAAAGACAAATATCCAGAATATATAAAGAACTCTTACATTCCAGCAACAAAAAGACAATAACCCCTATTTATGTATTTACTTATCTATTTATTTATTTTTAGACAAACTGTTTCACCGATGCCCAGGCTGGAGTACAGTGGCATGTTCACAGCTCACTGAAGCCTTGAACTCCTGGGCTCAAGCAATCCTCCCACCTCAGCCTCCTGATTAGCTGGGACCAAAGGCATCCACCACCATGCCCAGCTTTTTTTTCTTTTTTTTTTTTTTTTTTTGTGGAGGTGGGGTCTCACTATGTTGTATGTTGCCAAGGATGATCTTGAACTCCTGGCCTCAAGCAGTCCTCCCACCTCAGACTCCCAAAATGCTGAGATTGAAGGAATGAGCCACCACACCCAGCCCCCAATTTATTTTTTATTTTATTTGTTTTGAGACCAAGTCTCACTCTGTTGCCCAGGCTAGAGTTCAGTGGTGCAATTTCAGCTCACTGCAACCTCCACTCCCAGGTTCAAGCGATTCTCATGCCTCAGCCTCCTGAAGAGCTGGGACTACAGGCGTGAGCCACAAAGCCTGGCTAATTTTTTTTTTTTTTTTTTTTTTTAAATTTTCAGTAGAGACAGGGTTTCACCATGTTGAGCAGGCTGCTCTTGAACTCCTAACCTCAGGTGATCCACCCGCCTCAGCCTCCCAAAGTGCTGGGATTACTGGCGTGAGCTACCATCCAGCCCCCAATTTATTAAAATAGGCCAAAGACTTGAACAGACATTTCTCTAAAGATGACACAAATGGCCAATAAGCACAAGAAAAAATGCTCAACATCATTGGTCATCAGGGAAATGCAAATTAAGGGAGATACCACTGCATATCCTCTAGGGAAGGCAAAATGAAAGACTGACAACACCAAATGCTGGTGAGGACAGAGAGCGAGCGGAATTCTCTGACTTTGCTGATGGGACTGTAAAATGATACAAAGTACTCTGGAAAGCTATTTAGAAGTTTCTTAAAAAGTTAAACATAACTACTCTATAACCCAGAAATTCTACTCCTATGTACTTATTAACCCAAAAGAAATGAAAATAAATATCCACAAAAAGGCTTGTACAGGAACATTCACTGCAGCTTTATTCCCAATAACGAAAAACTGGAAATAGACTATGGTTGTATCCACACAACAGAAAGAAACAAACTACTGAATCTCAGAAGCTTTATGCTGAATAAAGGAAACCAGACACAAAAGAATTATATGATGTTCTACAGAAGAAGAAACTCACCCATGGTGACATCAAGACTAGTGGCTGTGGCTGGGAGTGGTGGCTCATGCCTGTAATCCCCAGCCCTTTGGGAGACCGAGGTGGGCAAATCACTTGAGGTCAGGAGTTCCAGACCAGCCTGGCCAACATGGTGAAACCCCATCTCTACTAAAAATACAGAAATTACCCAGGTGTGGTGGTATCCCCCTGTAATCCCAGCTACTCGGGAGGCTGAGGCAGGAGAATTGCTGGAACCTGGGAGGAGGAGGTTGCAGTAAGCCGAGATCGTGCCATTGCCCTCCATCCTGGGCAACAAGAGCAAGACTCCATCTCAAAAACAAACAAACAAACAAACAAACAAAAAGACTAGTGGTTGCTTGGGGTGAGGAGCAGGGATGGGATAGTAAGGGGCAAGAGAAAACTTTCTGGGCTGATGAAGAAGTTCTGTATATTGTTAGGAGTGTGGGTTATGTGAGTGGTCAAACTCTACACTAAGGTCTACGCATTTCAGCATATACATAGTACCCAAAAAAAAAAAAAAAACCTGTCTCTTGGCAGCTGCCAGAGATCTTTCTTTCTGAAAGGCTAATCAGCCAGCCTTGTTATCTTCCTGTCCCTCAAAGTTTCCAAAATAAAGTCCTGACAGCTTCCCACTACTCAAAGGCCCTTCATCACAGACCTCCAGCACCCCATGCCCCTCCCCAAACTCAGTGCTCACCTGGTCACAAAGAGTGGGTCACACCTGTGTCACTGCACCAGCTGTCCCTTCTACAGGGCACCTCTGCTCACCCTACAAGACCCAGCTCGAAACATCTCCTCCTTCAGGAAGCCTTCCCACAATCCCTGGGGCTGGGGTAGATGCACCCACTCTGAAGGCCTCAATACTCAAGGCTTACTTCCATCATAGCACCTAGCCCCATTCCTAAAGGAATCCGTTTTCCACTGCCAGGACTGCATGAAATCCTCAAGAGAAAACAGCATGTCATATTGGACTTTGCATCCCTAGCAAACAGCACAAAGTTTGGCATAAACATCTAGGTAAACTGATGACCAGCTTGATAGTAAAAAAAAAAAAAATACTTATAAGCAGTAATAATAACCCTACGGGGCAGAGAAATGGTAGCAACTCCTGAAGAGGCCCACCAGCAGGGACACAAGGAGAATATCTAACACTAAGAAGGAAGCCAGTTAGGGCCCTACAAGAAGCCTTGGGGCTGAATTAAAATGCCCTCCAGCAATGCCAGGACACCCCAAGCTCTCCTGGTCCTTGGCTCCAGGTCCCATGGCTGAGCTGATCCTCTTTTCCCCCACTGCCCAGTAAGGGATGCCGCCCCTTTCTTATTCAGACAACCTGCAGCTTCCACTGGCATCCTGTAAGGCCAGGTCCCTACCCCACCCATCCTGCCTTGATCAGACTGTGTTGAACACAAAGGCACGCGATTCCAGAGTTCCACCTTTTGCAGCTCCATGTATTACATGATTTAAAAGAACTCAAAAGATTTGAAACAAGTATATTGAAAGGGATGACTGAACCATGTTCACTGTTGTGCTATTCACAATAGCCAAGTATGGAATCGGCCTCAGTGGCCAACAACACATGAATGATTTTTTTAATGTGGGACATATACACAATGGAATATTATTCAGCTGTAAAAATGAAATGCTGTCGTTTGTGACAACATGGATGAAACTGGAGAACACTGTGCTAAGTAAAATATGCCAGCACAGAAGGACAAACACTGCATGTTTTCTCTTACATGTGAACTGTAAAACAATGGAGCTCAAACAAGCAGAGAGTAGCATGGTGGGTACCAGAGCCTGAGGGTGTAGGAAAAAATGATGATCAAACGGTACAAAGCCTCAATTAGACAAGAGGAATAGTTTTTTCTTTGAGACATATTGCACAGCATGGTGAATATATAGTAATAATGTACATTTCAAATTTGCTAAGAGTAAATTTTAAATGTTTACTTACCACAAAATGATAACTATTTGAGGTGATGGATATGTTAATTAGCTTGATTTAATTATTCCACATTATACTCATAAATCATAACATCACATTATACCCCATAAAGAAACAAATATGTCCAGTTACAACTTTTTTTTATTTTTTTAATTTAAAAAAAGAAAATTGTTACCCAATTTTAAGTCCCTGTTTTTATATTAATATGCCAAGCATTATCTTTATAAGTAAACTCAATTATCTAGATATTTTGTGTTCCCTGAAAAAAAAGGAGGGAACTTTAAATCTGTAAGATGTTTAAAATGTCTATTTTGTTTTGCTCTTCTTTTTTTTTTCTCTTTTAAAAAAAATTACTCAGCCAGGCACAGCGGTTCATGTCTGTAATCCTGGCACTTTGGGAGGCTGAGGCAGGCGGATCACCTGAGGTCAAGAGTTGGAAACCAGCCTGACCAACATGGTGAAACCCCATCTCTACTAAAAATACAAAATTAGCCGGGCATGGTGGCACATGTCTATAATCCCAGCTACTTGGGAGGCTGAGGCAGGAGAATCGCTTAAGCCCAGAAGGCAGAGGTTGCAGTGAGCCAAGATCGCACCATTGAGCTCCAGCCTGGGCAAAGAGCAAAACTCGGTGTCAATAAATTAATTTAATTTAATTTAATTTAATTTTTAAAATGACATTTAAAAAAAAATTACTCGGCTGGGCACAGTGACTCAAGCATATAATCCTAGCACTTCGGGAGGCCCAGGCAGGTGGATCTCTTGGGATGAGTTCAATACCAGCCTGGTCAACCTGGTGACACCCCATCTCTACAAAAAAAATACAAAAATTAGCCAGGTGTGGTGGTGCACCCCTGTCGTCCCAGCTATTCGGGAGGCTGATGTGGGAGGATGGCCTGAGCCTGGGAGGCTCTGCCTTTCCATCCACAAATGCTTTCAAGAAGCGAGTGGATGACAATGTACTGAGCTGTACACTGGGAAGTCTGGTTCTGGGAAGGGAAGAGACAAATCCCATTTCCTGAATGCCATCAGCAGCCACCTGTGGCAGGATTGTGTCTCCTTTGCCAGTGAAGGGACTGGGGTCCCAAGGGTTCTGTGACTTCCCTTAGGTCAGGAATCTGGTGAGAAGCAGATCTCTGGACCCAGAGCACGTGCTCTTTCTACCCTGCTAAATGTTCCAGCCCTGAAAGTTGATGCCTGCCCTTGAGAAACTGCAAAAACAATGAAACTTTAAAAGGGTAAACAGCTGAGAAGAGAGGGAAAACTTAACTCTAGGCTAAATCTCTTTTACATAATTAAATCAGCCCATCTTGGTGCAGACTTTTTCAGAGGCTGTATGCTTGAAACTATCTATAAAGGGAAATGCAATTAAGGAGACTTTTTAATATATCTGATTCTTGACTGCCCTTGCCCTAGGCAAGAGCTTAATTCTACTTAACGATAGCTATCTTGGAAAAGTTATGTAAATTGCAAGGTATGGGGAGAAAAGAAACAGGAATCCTTTCACCGGAGGCAAATGAGAAGCCCACTGAGAAGGGAGCACTGTGGTAAGAGGGCTCCAATTCACACAATGACCATCTCAGCTCATTTGCCACCTACAGCTGTGCCCTGTAGACCACATGCAACTCCACCTCGTTATCATTCATTGTACTCCCTTTCCTAAATCAACCAAAACAGGAAACTCTTTTCAGAAATTAGCTGACCATGAGTTGACAGTAACACTTTTAAAATATGATCTTTTCTCATTTGGTACAGCTGGAAATTGAAGGAAACTTCAACATATGTCCAGGGTTCTTTTTTAAAACTGTTGGGTAAATTCCAGAAGTGGAGAAGTGGGCAATTCATTCTCTCTATATAAGCAACAACGTGGGAGGAGGAAGGCACCAATCGAGAAGATATTTCACGTTTATCAAAATGGAGTCACTCATGTCAAACTCTAACAAAATGGAGCCAGGGGATATGAAGGAAGGGCCCTCATGCTAGTATGCCTATGACAGGAACTATGCCAGGAATTCCTTAGAGCCTGTTGCTTGCACAGGACGCTTGCCTCATGCGCCTGTCTCCAATGGACTAATGCCAACTCCTGCAATAAGCCTCTGAAACCGATGGTCTTTGTTTCAAAACCGCTTAGGTGGACTTCCCTTTTGGGTCTTAAAAGTTTCCATTTGCCCCAACTTCTTTGGATGTACCTATGATCCAGCATAGCGCACGTATCTAAGTTGCAATCCCCTATTATTCCCAAATAAACTACAGTTTCGGGATCCCATATCCAAAATGCTTGGGACCAGAAGTTTTAGAATTCCAGATGTTTTTGGATTTTGGAATATTTGCATATACATAGTGAGATAACCTGAGCATGGGACCCAAGTCTAAACATGAAATTTATTTATGTTTGATGCACACCTTATACACACAGTCTGAAGGTAATTTTACAATATTTTAAATTTTGATCATGAAACAAAGTTAGTGTACGATGAACCATCAGAAAGCAAAGGTGTCACTGTCTCAGCCACGCATATGGGCAATCTGTGGTTGCCTGGCATCGCCATCATTCCCGACTCTGAATTTCTATGCTACCAGTAAGACAATCGCTTTCTTACGTTTATTTACACATAAGTCCTTACCACTAAAAAGATACGACACACCATTAATATAGTGAAAAACAAGGTGTTCAAGGTACCTAAGCGGCACAGCAGCATCACCAGAACACATGCATCAGCTGCTAAACAACAGAACAATAAACAACGGCTGGCTTTAAGTCCGCTGTTCAGCCTGCATTTCTTTCTTAGTGTCAACAGCATCGTCTTTACAGTTGTGCAACTGTTTTTTTGTTTTGTTTTTTGAGAAAAATAGAGATGGGGTTTCACGACACTGCCCAGGCTGGTCTTGAACTCCTGGACTCAAGGGACCCTCCCGCCTCAGACTCCCACAGTGCTGGGATTACAGGGGTGAGCTACTGCGCCCAGCTATGGAACTGCATTTCTACTGAGAACCTTCACGAGGTCAGATAGAAAATTTTCCACTGTGGCCTCATGTCAGTGCTCAAAGTTTCAGACTTTGGGGCATTTCTGATTTCGGATTTTTGGATTAAGGATGCTCAACCTGTATTTGGAGAGCAGGTCTCTCCGGTGCTCATTTTAGGCTGACATAAGACAGCACACCTGAATTAGCTGGGCACCACAGCTAATCAGCACACCTGTGGTCACAGCTACTTGGCAGGCTGAGGCGGGAGGTTTACTTGAGGTCGGGAGGCAGAGGTTGCAGTGACCCAAGATTGCACCATTGCACCCCGGCCTGAGTGATAGTGCGGAACTCTGTCTCAAAAAATTAAAAAAATTAAATTTAAAAAAAGCATGCCTAATATAGTTCGGGTCTCCTGACCCAATATTCGGCTCTGGGCCCTCTGTCACTCCAGGACACATTCTCCCACATCTAGCAACGCAGCAAGTGGAGGCAGGACTGCGACTGGGACTGCTCTTTACCCCTGCCTGGCGTGCAGAGGGGCTCCTTGCAAAGCTGTTATTTGAACTAAAGTCAGGAAAGGTGTCCCTGGGGGTTAGAGGTAGGACACGCTACTTCCTTCAGCATGGGGACACACACTACAGATGTTTCAGTAGATGAACTGGTAGGCTCGGAAGATAAAGCTGGTGAGAGGCAGCGGTGCAGGGTAAGTCCCAGTGACACGACGTTTGCATCTCCAAAAGGTCACTTGGACTCCAGCAAAAAAAGCCAGACTGATGGGCAGCCGTGATCAGTTAGCGCGTTCGTTCTTTCATTCACTAAGTACATACTGAACACTTACATGAGCCAAGCCCTGTTCTAAGAAGATGGAGGTACGAGTCAGGCGAGCACGCAGGAGTTTGGATTTTAGCCCAAGTTGGAGGAAGTTAATTTTTAAAGCGCCAGACCTGTCGTTTTTAAACTCTGTAAAGTTGACCTCGCTGAACTTCTGTTCCTCATAATAAATGACCTACAAATTAGAGTTCTCAAGAGAGCTGAGCAGCAAAACGTGTTAAGTCAGTGCTCAAATGTGGAACCTTGTGGTAATTACAGGTGAAGGACCCCAAGCTCAAGGTTAAATGACTTGCACCGGGTGTGAAGTGGCAGCTCTGTCACTCTATTAGGTCCAGCCCGCGGCCGGGAAGCCCGCAGGAGGTACTCATTTCGCTGAGGAGGAATCTGAGGCCAGGCAAGAAGGAAGCCCCGCCAAGGTCCACTCAGTCAAAGAGCTGGCACCGCCGGGATTCGAACCTCGCGCCCACTGCGTTCCGTCGCTGGCGCGCGCCCCGACGCCACCCATTGCCGTGGAAACGGCTGGGCGCATGCTCTCCCACTCGCTCCCTCCTTGCTTTTTTCTTGCGGCGGGATACCCCAGCGACTGAACGTGAGCCGCAGGACGCAACTACGTTCGCTCTCCTCCCCAGACCCGGATCCCTCCGCGGCCGGCGGCCGGCGCGCTGCTTCCCGACTCGACGCTCCAAACGGCTTCCCGCGCGCCGCGCCGCGCCCCACCCCCACCCAGTCTCACCCCAACCCCCAGCTCGGCTCACCTGCTGCCCGCGTCTCCATGGCAACGCCCCCACCGCGGAGGAAAAAAAAGCCTCGGGCTCTTCTGGGCCCCCTCCCGTGCCGACCGAGGGGGCGGGGCGCCCTGCTGACGCTTCGCTTTTTATTTTTATTTTTTTAAGAAAAGAGCCGGCGAGGTTATGGCGAATCTGCGGCATCCAACATGGCGGATGGAGTCTTCGCCCTCCTCCCCACGGGGCGGCAGACGCCTGCGTAGCGGACGTCCGCCTCGGGTGACCCTCCCCCGGCGCCGAGCGCGGCCCTGCAAGGCCGAGCTAACGCGCATGCTCGCAGCTGGAGGCCGTGCTTTTTATCCCATTCCGCGGATTCCGCCGCGCCGCGTTTTGAGCCACGCCGAGGGAGGGGCCCTCGGGAGGTCCGGAGCGCGGATCTCGGGATCAGGAGTCTGGCGGTTGTGCCAGGCCTCTGCTAGCGCGACCCTAGACCCGCGGCATGTGGGGCCGCCGGGCTGGGCGTGCAAGGAGGGTTCTGGGTGCGCTTCGTGTCCCAGCTCTACCTCTCACTGCCTAACTTAGGGCAGCGAGTTAACTTTTCTTGCTCTCAGTTTACTCATGTGTCCATCGGGGTGCTCCCAACCTGCATCCCGCTCAAAACTGCGGCGTTTCCCGAAGCGTGGGGTGCTTTCCTTTGAGCCATCCGGCTGGGTTTTAGGGGCTACAGAGCACTGAGCGGCCCAAGATCACACGTGACAAGGCGACTTCCTCCTCTCTGGTCTCTTTTGGTCCCGCAACAAGTCTGCGCTGGGTGTGCGCGCCTCCAACACCCGCTCATGCATTTCTCTGCTTGTGGCACAGCCTTCGGCAGGCAGCTGAGTCTGGTGGAAATTTAATGACCTTGTTTTTGTTTTAATGTGAAGGTGTTTAGCTCCAACACTGTAGTCCTCGGCTCAAATGATATCTTCCAGCCCCAACCCTCACCCCGCGAAACCCATCTAAAGTAACCTTCCAAGACACTTCATATTTTCTACGTAGCATCCATTCCTATCTGACATTATCTCCCTCTCTTACCTCTGTCTTGGTCACCCCGTTAGCCTCAGAAACAAACTGAGCCTGACATTTATTTCATGAGTAATGAGTTGATGTGGTCCATGTTCTAAGGTCATTTTCTGTTTATGACATAAGGTTTTCGCTTACAGTAGTCATATAAAGTTTTCTTTTTAAATCGTTTACATTTTCAAAAATCAGTCAAAATGGTGTACGTGCTGCAAAGACATGCCCCCCCCCCCCCCCCCCCCCAAAAAAAACTGTAAAAGCAGACTTCAAGAGACTGAAGTTTGGGAAACTGATTTGTGTTCATGGATCCCCTGAAATGCTAGTCTTTGCCTGTTCTTCTTTTCCTGGAATAACCCTCTTTGGTTGCTGCTCAACATGAAATTCTCAGGCAGCCCTGAAGCTCACACTTCACGTTCCCACAGCTCTGGTCGCACTGGCCTAGCTCCGTCCCCCACTTCTCTGTTTGCACAGCCTTCGTTCTCACTAGACCGAGCTTCCTGAGCAGTGCTTACAGGTCCTTTTCATTTTGTTTTCCCAGCGCCTGTTGCATGGTCATATTACTGAATGAACACTTCGTTCTGGGGTCACTTATTTTTTAGGAGGAAAACTCCCTTGGGCATTGAGCTTCAGGATGACTCATCTGATTTCTCAGGAGCCTTCCTGCCTGCTCCTTAACCCTGTTCTTGGGAAATACGGAACCATGAAAAGACCCTAAAGTTGTCCAGTCCGTTAAATATATGCTCACAGATATAGCCTCCCCCCTTCTTCATTTCATCCTCGCAATCTGGAAGGTTAAGTTGGGCAATATGATTATTGTTCTTTTCCAGATGAGAAAATGGAATGTTCAGAGTGGTCAAATGGCTTTCTGAGCTTACACAGCAAAATAGTGAAGAGCCAGGTGTGGACCTCGCCTCTCCATGCCCAGTGTTCTTCCCCCCACCACATCTGAAATGTACCCAAACTGCCCCCCCAGGCCTCCAGGAGAGCCTCCAAGAGAGCCAATTAGAAGACAGCCACAGAGTCACTGCACAGCCATCACGTCCTCCACCACAAGATACATGGCTAGGTGGCGCCCATCAGAATCTTTATTTGGAAATGAACTGCTCAAAAAGCTGCATTGATGAGCGTTTCCTTTTAGAACTATAAATATTTACAATAATCATTATTTTGCTGTGAATCGATTTCTGTCAGGAAATTAGAGTTGTCCTGGGTTGCTGACAGCATTGGTTTTGTGCCGGTCTGCCTTTCTCACAGCAGCATTTAAATGTTGTTTATTGATTAGCAGATGGATTGCTCCTAGATGTTGTGACCAAACGAATTTTGGAAATGAAACAATTTAAAATTTGTCTCAAAACCCAATTACCTCAGACTGCTGAAGACAAATTAAAAGAAGAAATTGTGGACTGTGGATGATGGTTCTGGGTTAATTATTTGGAAAGCTATGATTTTCTCCACTATTCCCATGGCATTTTCTTCCTCCTACCCATTCATCATTCAGAGAAGAGTTACTGAGCACCTATTATTACTGGAAACTGTCCTGGCCATAGGCAGATGGAAATGACTAAGAGATGGCCCCTTTCCATGGGGGAATCCAGGTTCGTAAATGGAGAGATGAGTCCACAGCTGGCTCTTCCATGGCCTTACTATGTAATTTGCACATTTTCAATCAGCAAACATCTCTATTCTTTCTATTTGCCAGTAGTATTTCAAAATGCCTTCAATTAATGAAGACACATTTGTGGAATTGCATGTAAATCACTCAAAAGTATATAATTCATGGCAACCTGCCTCGGTGATGGTTCCTAGAGGAGAGCAACTTCCCAGCTGCCCACTGGTGGCAGTCGGCCTCTTGAAGCTAGTATGTGAATTAATTTGTGTCAATAAATGTATTGACATGAAATGGCATTTAGTTATATAAGAAATATAATTAATTTGCACAACTGAGTATATTCGTGTCAATAATTTTATCATTATATCCAATATCTTCATGAGAAATAGACATTTACATGAAAACAATAACTTAGGAACATAATTTCACAAGATGCTTTCTTGAAAGAAGGTTTTGATAAAGGATACATACAGGTGACCTCAAAATAATGGATCTTGGCTGGGCGTGGTGGCTCATACCTGTAGTCCTAACACTTTGAGAGGCCAAGGCTGGAGGATTGCTTGAGCCCAGGAGCTCAAGGCTGCAATAAGCTGTGATCATGCCACTGCACTCCTCCAGCCTGGGCAGCAACAAAGCAAGACCCTGTCCCTAAAATTTACACACACATACACACACACACACACACATATAATGATAAAATTAGAGGTGGGAATAATCAGTTTGGGTTAAGAGTTAAAAATCTAAATAGGCACATTGTAGAAAATAATCCACTTAAAAATCATATAAAAGAGAAGGATGTAGTAATGCTAGAACTGTATGACCAATCTCACTATGAACATAATTACAAGCTTAGGAAACAGCATCTTTCCCACCTGTCTTTACAGTGGCCATGGAGTGCCATCGCATCCCCGCTCTGCCTGTGCACACCTGTGTGTACTCTCAGTACCCAAGTATTAATCTCTGGAGTGGTTTTCATTAGCAGTAGCCAGAGCCCCTTCAGAGAAGCTAATTCCATGTGTGGGAGTAAGGGAACATCAGAATGGCCTGAAACATATTGCTATTCTCAGAAAACCAGGTTCCTTCCAAAAATGCTGGGTTAGTGCTGAAAGGACAAAGGAACAGGCAGTGACAATTTGCATATCACAACAACTGTAGATCTATGGTTGTTGATCTACAAGTTGAGCCATGAGGCTTCACTGATAAAAAGTTAACATCGTGTATACAAAAATAGACATATAACTGTGTAATTACAAAACTAGTTACAATTCAAAGAAAGGGTCAAAATAGGATATTTTAGTAAAGAGACAGGTTTGGTAGATATGGGGTCCTATTTCTTACTTGAAGTTCTGTATGTCTGTTTATGAAATGGTATATTTGTGTAAGTTTCGAGGGGCAGATAAGTTTACTAAGAGTAAGTCAAAGACAAGACTAGGAACCATGCCAAAATGAGGAAGGGCAGGTCAGGACCAGTGGTCTCATAAATAACCAGGTAAAAGGGGGGTTGGATAATTTATGTTGCAAGTTAATGGATTAGCCAGATGTCCTAAGGGAGTAGCTGATAGATTAAACTGCTATATGGCCCTGCTAATGTTAATGAAATGCTAATGATGCATAATGAAGGTCATTGTAAACTGTGGCAGAACATCATGTACCCAAGACTTCATGCACATGGGAGTGAAGATTGCGAGAACTTGCTGTAAGTCCTGTTGACATAACAGTTGACAATGGTCTGAGGGAGCCCCCACCAGCAAATGCCCGCTGCCACCAAGAACCCACCAGTCCAGGCCCAAGGCTGCCACTCAGTGCACCTGGGAAGGAGATCATCTTTCTCTCTGTGGTCCAATAAGGGCAGTCCTGAAAAGGTATAAAAATACGTTTTGTAGAGATGATAAAGAAATTGGTCAAGTCAATAACAACTTTTTTTTTTTTTTTTTTTGACGGAGTCTCTCTGTGTCGCCCAGGCTGGAATGCAGTTGTGCCATCTCGGCTCACCGCAAGCTCTGCCTCCTGGGTTCACGCCATTCTCCTGCCTCAGCCTTCCGAGTAGCTGGGACTACAGGCGCCCGCCACCACGCCCGGCTAATTTTTTTTTTTTGTATTTTTAGTAGAGATGGGGTTTCACCATGTTAGCCAGGCTGGTCTCCATCTCCTGACCTCGTGATCCACCCGTCTCGGCCTCCCAAAGTGTTGGGATTACAGGCGTGAGCCACCAGGCCCAGCCAACTCTTTTTTTTTTTGGACACAGAGTCGCTCTGTCACCCAGGCCGGAGTGCAGTGGCGAGATCTCAGCTCACTGCAACTTCCACCTCCAGGATTCAGGCCTACTGCCTCAGACTCTCAAGTAATTGGGATTACGAGCGCTCACCACCACGCCCAGACAATTTTTGTATTTTTAGTAGAGAAGGGGTTTTACCATGTTGGCCAGGCTGGTCTCGAACTCCTGACCTCAAGTGATCTGCCCACCTCAGCCTCCCAAAGTGCTGGGATTACAGGCGTGATCCTCCATGTCCAGCGTAATAACAACTGTTTTTACAAAGTTAAGGTATGGGTGCAGTAGGTTTAGGTATGGGTGCAGTAAAAACTTTTGTGTTAAATGTTAAGATATTTGAAGCATTTCGAAGTTACATTCGACAGTTACATCGAGACAAGATAATTTGACTGTGTAAATGTTTAGGAAAATTTTATTTTGAAAGTTTTAAGTTTTGATTTATCAGTTGTATTTAAATCGTTTAGGAAAGGCCGGGCACAGTGGTTCACACCTGTAATCCCAGCACTTTGGGAGGCCGAGGCAGGAGGATCACATAGTCAGGAGTTCAAGACCAGCCTGGCCAAAATGATGAAACCCCATCTCTACCAAAAATATAAAAAATTAGCTGGGTGTGGTGGCACGCACCTGTAATCCCAGCTACTTGGGAGGCTGAGACAGGAGAATTGTTTGAATCCAGGAGGCAGAGGTTGCAGTGAGCTGAGATCGCACCATTCACTCCAGCCTGGGTGACAGATTAAGACCTGTCCAAAAAAAAAAAAAAAATAGTTTAGGAAAAGGGTGACTACATTTATAACCAATTTTCTTTAAATCAACTACGAATAAGAGTAACAGGGCCATGTAAAAAGGGGCAGGGAGTGGGGTTTGGATCCCAGCAATCAAAAGGAAAACCAGGAGAGCTACCAGAGCCTAGCACTGTTGGGTGCACAGCTGGGACCCAATAAACCGTTGTTGAAGAAAAGGAGAAGGGGTAGAGGGAGGGAAAGATGGAGTGAGGGATTGAGGAAAAGGAATAATATGTAATTAAGCATTTATGTGTAGCTGTCACATAAACAGCACTGCTTTGAAAGTTCAGAAGAGAGAAAAACTATTTCAAATAAAGGATGGCATCTGGTGTCCATGACTAAAGGGCCAGTTAAATGGATGGTTCAGCCATATGGGGAAATATGACGTGGCAGTTTGAAAGAATGAGAGTGCCATGTGCAGAGACCCGGGGTGTGCTCTGCAGTGCATCCTTTAGTGAAAAGAGCCAGGTGCAGGACAGCATCAGGAGCACACTGTTGCTTGTGAACATGGTTGTACCTGCACAGAAAAACTGAAAATGTGGAAAGAAACCGACTAGAGCAGACAGCTTTGGAGACAATGTCTGGGCCTGGAGATCTGGCTCACAGGGAGACTGACTTCACTGAACATCCTTTTGAAATATTGGGATGTTTAACCATATGCATATACTGCCTTTTCAGAGAAGAAAGGGGAGGATTTGGAAGCCCAATCTCCAGGTCTTGTCCTACTTTTATTACTCAGTAGCTTTGACTTTGGACAAGTTACTTATCTGCAATGTGCTTCCCTTCTCTGGGCAATGAAGGTGTCGAGCCCCACATCAGGGGTTGGTGGAAGGGAAACGGGACCAGAAAATGCAGTTGAGTGCCATGGGTGGGGGCGAATCAAGTGGTTTCAGCCCCTTTGGGGACCAAAGAAGCTCAGCAGCAGCAGCAGCGAGAGTGAGAGCCAACATACAGTGTGCTGTTTGATTTAAGGGCTGCCGCCAGCTAGCCACAGAACTCGAAAAAGTGATCTTAAAGTCTCCAGATTTCAGTTCTTTCATCTGTAAAAGGGCATCGGTGGGGAGTGGCAATTACACTAGATGGTTCACTTCAGCTAAAAACAGACATAAAACATGATTTTAATATTGGTTGGAAATGACTCAGAGCAATAACAGAGGCAGAAAAAAAGCCCCCAAGGGAGTTCGCAGCACAGAACCATCGCTTCCAGCTGCAAATGTGCAGAGGGGAAGAGGACGTTGCAGAAAGGAGAAACTGGTGGTCTCTTTACCTAAATCACCCAGCCCCTGGTGTCAGGCAAATGTTCACTCTTTCAGCTGTTTTTGTAAAGGCCAACAGAAAGGAGAGGTACCTAGACAGTCTGTAGAATGGTGGCCCCCAATGAACTATGCCTCCTTGTAATCATGTCCTAGTGTAATCCCCTCTGACACTGACTTTGGGATTGACCATGTGACTTGCTTTTGCCATGGGACACAAACAGCACAAGCACAAACTTGATAAGCACTTGGACACTAGGTCTTTGGAACGCCACCTCTGGAAGCCAGCCTCCATGCTGTAAGGAAGCTCAAGCTAAACTACCAGATGATGAGAGAACATGGAGAGAAAACCCAGAGGATAGGAGTCCTCATGAGCATTCGAGTCTTAGCTGTTCCCCAGCTAATGCAGCCACATGGGTGACCTCGGCAACCCTGCACTGTGCAAAAGAACTACCCAGCTGAACCAGTCAACCCATAGGATTGCAAAACATGATAACCAGTTGTTGATTTAAGCCACTAAGTGTGGGAGTAGTTTTTTGGGCAGCAAAAGATAACTTAGTATTGTGGGAAGCTAAAATTTCAGTTTCAGGGAGGGTTTTGAGAGTTGATGAGTCCATTTGGGGGAAGGATGCAGTCTTAAGCTTGGTTCCCCAGGCTTTCGGTTTCAAGGAGGGTTTTGAGAGCTGCTGAGTCCATTTGGGGGAAGGATGTAGTCTTAAGCTTACTTCCCCAGAAGCAAAAGGGGAATGAGATAAACAGACCTTTGGCTGGACTCCAAGAGTCTTTCAACCAAAGAAAGTTTACTGAAGAAAAAAAAGAGAAACTTGGCTGAGATCTGAAGTGTGATGAGAATTTGGAACAGGGAAGACAGGCCAGGAGGCCCTTCTGAAAGTAGGAAGCCACAGAAGCAAACGGTGCCAAGGAGGACAATCCAGGGCAGGCCTGGCCGCAAGAGGGCACCTTGCAGAAAGTACCGCAGTTGGCAATAAGCAGGCATTTTCCAGAAGAATCCCGAAGGCAAATACTCTGTTCTGCTCTCAGTTAACCTGTGCAACTGTCAGACCACATACACCGTAGAGTTCAGAGGTAGCTGCTATGGGAGTGAATCTTCTTGCTGCTGCCAAAGAGTAAAAATCAAACAGAATAAAATAATAATGGTGATATGGGCCCAGTCTTCTAGAGTTTTCCATGCCCTTCATTTCACATAGCCTTCACACCATCCTGTAGGGCCGGGAGGCCATGAATAAGAAGCCTCCTCCAGAAGATGAAAGAACAGAGAACAAAAGGGGCTGAGGGACTTTTGTGAGACCACGCGGCGATCTGTGGCCTAGAAACATGAGCTCATCCATCCTGGCTTTTCTGCTGTGCCTCTGCCATCCACTGGTCCAGGGAGGGTACCAGCCCTACGTGTGTTTAGTGAGAAGTGTGGGGTGAGAGCAACCACAGGAAAGAAAGCCCCGTTGTGACAACGTTGTGCCCTTAGCTGCCTGGGCCACTCATTCCACTGGCTTGTGTTCTACCCAGGACGGGCCGCATGTCCCAGGGTTTCTGCTGAGCAACCAGTCAGCATGCTGCTGAGCACCCAGGCCCCATGTGAAATGGTCAGCTGCTTTCTTTGTACCAGTGCCAACTGCTGCACCTGCCAGCCTCTGCCTAGTCTCCACCACTGCTGCTGCTGTAAGAGGAAGAAGATTCCTGTCTTAACAGAATTCTCATGCATGCCTTTCAAACTGAGGAGCTCACAGGTTGATGGAAGAGGATGACACGGAGTAGAGGCAACTGCACTCCAGTGTTTGTAGTGCACATACATGATTCATCTCAAACCAGACAAGCCATGCTGCACCTGACGGCTCGCCATTTCTCAGAGATGCCAAGCCTTCTTACAACTCTGAGCCTCTGCATGTGTCTAGAACATTTTACCCACATTTCTCTACCTGCTGGACTCCTTTCCATCCTTCAAAACTCAGACTAAATGTCCCTGCTCTGTGAAACCCTCCTTCCTCCCAGGCAAGTTAATGGCCCCCGTAGCCCCTTTCCATGATTCTTACATATTGTACCATGTCTTGTAACATACTTGGTTCTCTGTTGAACAGGGGACTCCTGCAGGCCAGCAGCAGGGACGGACTCACCTCCCTGTGCCTTCTCTCAGCAGATGACCTCAGCCCTCACGGGTTGAAGAAGTTGGTAAGAAACTGACAATTTGGTGTAGGAAAATTTAAAAAACTGTCAGCAAGTTCACTGAATAACATTTGGGGGACTTCATTATGAAAAAGAGATCAGGCCATTCATTCATTCCTTAAGCATTTATGGGGTGCCCACCAGGTGCCCAAAGTATGCTCCAAAGAGGCACAGGTGAGGCCACAGGATCTGTCCTCAGATCCGGATTTCACAGCCCAGTGGAGGAAGTGATGTCTAACAGGGTGAGTGTCATACAGCACACCACTCACGGGAGAAAAAAGCTCTGGAGCAATGGCAAGGGGACAGAGCCAACCCAAGGAGTTGGGAAGATGTAGGAGGCGCACCTCAGAGGGGTAGAGAGTCCCTGGGAACTGTGCTTCAGGCAGAAGGGACAGCCTAGGCGAGAAATAGCATCCCAGGCACAGGGGAATTTTGTCATAAGGGGAGGCAAGAGTATAAGAAAACCAGGTTTTCCCTATTGCATTCAAGGGTGGCTATCTTGGCCAGCATCATTCAGGTGGCTGTTTTGAGTTGTTCCTGGCAGCCTCCACCGAAGACAAAAGAGGACTGTGTACAAGCTCTCACCTGGCCAGGCCCTCGTGACTGGCAGCTTACATTGCCAAGACAGCTGCTTGGATCATGAGATGTAACACAGCTGGCCCAAAAGGCAAATAAGAAACGATCCATGGTGTCACCTCGAGTGCCTCAAAATCACTGAAGCACATGCTGAGAGCCCACCTCTCACTTTGCAGATGAGGAAGCAGAGGAGGGGAGGGAGTCTAAGGTCACACCGCAGGATAAGCATTGAGTGACAGGGCAGGAATCAGGCACCTGGAGACAGAGCTGCAAAGGACACTGTCCTTGACCCTGAGGGGCTTACAACATGTTATTGACTGAACTGTGACCCCCTTAACTTGTATGTTGAAATCCTGACCCCCAGTACTTCCAAATGTGGCTGCATTTGGAGAAAGGGCCTTTAAAGAGGTTATTAAGGTAAAGGGATATCATATAAGTGGACTCTAATCCAATATGGCCAGGGTCCTTATAAAAAGTGGAAATTCGGGGCTGGGCGCGGTGGCTCACGCTTGTAATCCCAGCACTTTGGGAGGCCGAGGCGGGCGGATCACGAGGTCAGGAGATCGAGACCATAGTGAAACCCCTTCTCTAGTAAAAATACAAAAAATTAGCTGGGCGTGGTGGCAGGCATCTGTAGTCCCAGCTACTCGAGAGGCTGAGGCAGGAGAATGGCGTGAACCCGGGAGGTGGAGCTTGCAGTGAGCCGTGATTGCGCCACTGCACTCCAGCCTGGGCAACAGAGTGAGACTCTGTCTCAATTAAAAAAAAAAAAAAAAAAGTGGAAATTCAGACAGAGACACACAGAAGACACAGAGAAAAGGTGGCCATCTACAAGCCACCTTCTACAAGAGCGGCCTCAGAATGAACCAACCCTGCTGACACCTTGATCTTGGACTTCTAGCCACCAGAATGGTGGGGACATAAATTCCTGTTGCTTAAGCCACCCAGTCTGTGGTATTTGTTACAGCAGTCACAGAAACCTAGTACACAACCCTTGAGAAACAGACGTGAACACTGCTCATGAGCCCCTGGAGTAACAGGGATTCCTGTGAGCTGCCTAACTGCAGGCAGTGCTGTCAGCATCCCCATCCCCCAGGATCACCTGGGACCTCCCTCTTATCACATCGCTCCACCTCAGGTCCTTGGCAGCCAGACCCCCAGCGGGAGGCAGAGGTCACCATCAAGCTGGGCAATTGGAGAAGCATTTAATGAAGGGGCTCTTTACAAAGGTGTGGGCAGGGTTTAGGGAGGTCAGAGAGGAATGATGCAGCCCTTCTGCATCCTCCCCTCACCCCAGGCCTGCAGGCATGGCATGCGGAGGGAATGCCTGCTGGAACCCAGGGCCAGGACAGGGCCTGTGCAAAGGAGTCCACCTTCAGCAAGACGGACCACCAATACTCTACGACTTAGAGAAGGAGACTGAGGAATAAATGCCCAGACCTTACTCCTCTCCTGCCCTCCTGGTTTCCTGCCAGAGTCTCTCCTTGTCTGAAGCCAACCTGAAGACACCCCTTGAGGACCCCTTCACTGTACTGGGACCATGGGGGCTGAGCCTCTGGGATCAGTCACCTCCCTAACCTCCTGCATGAGGAACAACTTGATGAACACACATTTCAACCTGTAACAAGGTGGACAAGCAGAACCCTTCTTCAGAAGCACATTTATGAAGTTCCCGCAGTAACTGGCTCAGAGAGAAATGCTGCTGTAACCGCTGAGAGAAAACTGATAACCCTGAAAATAAAGTGTCCATGGAAATCTCAAATATTTCCCATTGTTTAAAAACAGTGTCTCACATAAAAGACGTGATGGATTAGTTTCTTTCATTATGCTGCCTCAAGCTCTCCACGTGGACAAAAGCCTACGCGGCTACTTTGACACTTTACAGCCAGACTTGATTCACTTCCATTCTTAGGAGTCAGGGGTGGCATTTGGTGGGCATCTCTTGATGCAGAATCTTCTGCCAGTTTCTATAACCAGGCTCAGGTGCCATCTGCATAGGAACTCCAGAGGGTGGACATGTAAAGAAACTTTGGGACTGTGCATTGGTCACCGTCTTTGGCTACCACACCCCTGCTGCATGCCCAGAGGGTGATGGCAGCTGCCCTGTAAATTATTGGGTGGGCGTCTTGAGAGGCAGGGAGATGCAGTGAGCTCCAAGCCTAGTCAAGGCATAGCAGAAGGAAGGACGATGGAACACGGGTGACCCAGGGTGACATTTGTCAATAGATACAGCGTGGACACTGGCTAATCAGAAAGAACGCATGCCCCTGATGTGCCAGGGGTTACTCCTTTAATTTCAGAACCTGAGAAAGAAGGTCCTAGGAGTTTGGGGCCTGTGGGCTATACTGGCAAGAGTATGGGGACACAGGGCCAGAGCTTAAAGAGGTGGTATTTACTAAATCACTAAATAGGGAAAGATTTCATTAGTATAATAACCACCATGACCATAACTCATGTATATGGGTTGAACAGCAGCCCTGCTGGTAGGTGGCCAGCTGGTCTCAGGTGGTCTGGACCTTTCCTGGTTTCGTCACTAAAAGTCCCAGAACCTCTTTAGCCTGCCCTGGGTATCATTCTGTCAGTTATGGTACCTGCCAGTCAGGTTACAGTGCAGGCTAGAAGCTCTCAAACGGGAGCTGTCTATAGCAAGGGGGAGAAACTCGCCTCCCTTCCCCTTGCAGATTCAAGATCACCATGGGCTCTGGGGGAATTCACCCCACACTCCCCAGTTAAAGCGCTTCTCCCTTTGCTGACTGAAGTCCAAGCAGTTCTCACCCACGGAAGTCCTTGGCAACCAAGCTCACCTCTCCACTTGTGCTCTCCACTGCAAGCTCAGTTCCAGTGGCACCTCGGCAGGTTCTTTAAAGCACCTCCCTGGGGCCTTGCTTGAGAAAACAGTCCCCCATCTGCTCCTACCGCTGCTCCTCTTTGCAGATCTCCCTCCAGCTCTCTGGGCTGGAGGTAACCTACACAGAGAAGGCTTCCCCAGATTAAGGCTAGCATCCTTCCTGCCTGTTTCCTGGGCACACTGTACTGCCCCATCCCACATATCATTATGGCTTGTTTAACTACTTTCTCCCTCAGAACTGCAAGCTGCCTCAGGGCACAAGTTCAAGTGCCTGGCAAAGAGTGGTGTATTAGTCTGATCTCAGATGGCTTTCAAGAAATATCTGAGACTCGGCCATTTATAAAGAGGATGAATTGGCTCACCGTTCCACAGGCTGTACAGGAAGCATAGCACTGGCATCTGCTCAGCTTCTGGAGAAGCCTCAGGAAACTTACAATCATGGCAGAAGATGAAAGGGGAATGGGCACATCTTACATGGCCAGCGTAGGAGCAAGAGAGGGATGGGAAGAGGTGCTATACACTTTTCTACAACCAGATCTCATAAGAACTCTATCACGAGAACAGCACCAAAGGCATGGTGCTAAACCATTCACAAAGGATCCACCGCCACGATCTAATTACCTCCCATCAGGTCCCACCCTCAACATTGGGGATTACAATTCAACCTGAGATTTGGGTGGGGACACAGAGCCAAATTATATCAAGTGGGCCTCCCATACATATTGAATGAATAAAGCAACTAGATAGGAGTTAAAGAAAGTGGCATGGGCAAACCAGAGCCCTTTTTGGTAAGTTAATTAAGTCATTGGTCCTATGCACCTATAAACAGGAAAAGCTCTGCCTTCAGCTCACCACTGTGAAGCCAGGCTGGGTGGGGAAAGAAGCAGAGACCCAGGACTCAGTAATTACCGTGTGGTGGTTAACTGTTCATTAATCCATTCAATTCATTCATTCATTCTATCAGTGAATGAATTGGTGGAATGAATTAATTAGTGGACTTAACTCATTCCATTAACTTATTCCATTAATTCATTCTTTTCCTTTAAGACCCATGGTGTGCCAGGCACTGCCTAGGCTCTGGGGGTACAATGATGAGTGAAACAGACAAGAGTCCTCCTTTCATGGGGTCTAGACCCTGTCTCTCCTCCTCTCATGGAACTGCCCTTTTGGGATTTCTACAAACTCTGAAGTATAAAACCAAATTTTAAAACATACTGCAAATTATAATGCTTTTTAAAGTACCACCTATTTTACATGTCAAGCCAGTTTTGTGACTTCAAAATGAATAGGGCTTTTTTCTGAGAAATCACGAGATGAGAAACTAAGGCTATCCATCTATGTCGGGGGGGGAATCTTTTTCTGTAAAGGGCCAGATAGTAAATATTTTCAGTTTTGCAGGTTGCAGAGTGTCTACTGAAGCTACTCCACTCTGCCCCGTGAAAGCAGCCAAAGGGAATGTAAATTAAAGCGCCCGTGGCTGTGTGCCAATAAAAGTTTATTTACAGAACCAAGTAGGAAGTGAGATTTGCCCCCTAGGTTATAGTTTGCCAATCCCTCATCTACTTATCATAATGATAAATATCATTATCAAAAATACATTTCTTGTTCTTTTAGCACTAGCTATGAGCCAAGCAAACAGGCCACTTTTGGGTGCCCCTGTCTCCTGGTACTGAGCAGACATGCTGTACCAGGTACAATGGTGATGAGCAGAGGAGTACCTGAAATCTATAATACCTCACCTGGATATACTACCAGTGGTGCAATTCTATTTAAAAAAATTTAAGATTCCAATATTAAATTTTTTAAATTTATGGAATATTTTTCCTAAGGCCAAACTTAAGCCAGTTGACTCTTCACAACTGACTGGTCTCGGTGGCTATTGGCAGCCTTCCATGATCACAGGGAGGAAGGTGAGGGCCGGAAAGACCCCACTGGCAATCTCTGCTAGGTAGCATGTACAGGGAAGGCAAGCGTCAAATGGAATTGTGCAAAATATTTCTATGCAAGCAGATATAGAAACAGGCATGCAAGTTTTCCTAAAAGTCTGTGAGGCCCTGCTTTGTGCCCTTTAGACTATCTACTAAATCATGAAAGGTTCATGTGAAGCAGATACACCCATAATTCAGCAATAGGGTTTAGCTAATCTTCTAGACGGACTGGCTGGAAAATCCCCAGCTGCAAGTCCAGGGCACCACTCTGGAGGGTGTGAGCGTGCTGGGCTCAGCGGGCTCCTGCATCTATCCACGCCAGGACACGTGTGCCTGCAAAGATGCACACCCAACCCCAGATCCTAAACCATGTTTACTACTGGTGAAAAATTAGCCAAGGATCTAATAAAAAGTTTTGATAACTTATAGCAGCACTCCTGAAGTTTGCGTTTCTGAGCAAGGCTTCTAAATGTTAAAATTGCAGAGTCTATATTAAAATCAGTTTGCACACACGTATATAAGAATGTTTATGGTAAAACATTTTAAAGTAAATTATACATTACATAACATATCTCTCTCCTCTTATAGTAAATTTTTGATGCTTTGGAGAGTTCATTCCTTTTTTCCAGTTACTCATCCTGGATTTTTTTTTTTTAATGGAAAGTGAAAGAAAATATATGACTTTTTATTTTCAATTTTGAAATCGTGGCAATATACTATACACTGTCACATTCAAAAGTTTAAAATAATCCTTAAATATTCTTAGGAGAATTATACTATCAGGAAAGAATGCATATCTTTTCCAACTAATAGCTTCATCTCTAACTAATACCTTTGTAAAGAACGCTGGCCTATGTAGACATGACCCCTGAATGGCAGAGTCACTATGCCTGACTAGGATGATTTTTTACATCACTCTTAACACTACAATTTACTTTAGTAAACTCTGTGACCCTGGGACCCTCATTCCTAGGCCCCTCTGTAAAACTGGAAGATGGCTGGATTTGGGCTGCCCCTGGGATTTCATCCACCTAGCCATTCTTTTGTTTTGTTTTGTTTTGTTGTTTTTGAGATGGAGTCTCACTCTATCGCCCAGGCTGGAGTGCAGTGATCTCAGCTCACTGCAAGCTCCGCCTCCCAGGTTCATGCCATTCTCCTGCCTCAGCCTCCCGAGTAGCTGGGACTACAGGCGCCCCCCACCAAGCCTGGCTAATTTTTTTGTATTTTTAGTAGAGATGGGGTTTCACTGTGTTAGCCAGGATGGTCTCGATCTCCTGACCTCGTGATCCACCCGCCTCAGCCTCACCTCACCATTCTAACACCAGAGCTGGCCAAGCTGTCAGGTCCCACTTCTGACTGCCAGTGAGGGCTTTCTTCCCAAATGCAGCTCCCTGTTACTACACCTGAGTAGCATCGTCCTTATGAGCAATGCCTCTGCAGCTGGACTGCTTGAGTTTGTAATCCTGACGGGCTGTTACAAGCTTGGGTCCTGGGCATATTCTAAAACTTTGTATGTCTTGGTTTCTCCATTTGTAAAACAAAACTTAAGAGTATCCACTCCATGGGCTTGTCCTGATGCTTACATGAATTAATATACAATAACTGGATTTTTCTTTTACAATATTCAAAGCTGTGCTCCTATTAGATTCAGTGGAATCTGGCATCTTGCAAACCTAACCAATATTTTCATTTTCTCCTCCCTGCCTTTGCGTTTTGACAGTGTTTGGGTCGGTTAGATTAGGCTGGTGTCTGCCTGCCATCTGGATTTGGTGACCTGGCCTTTGGTTGTTACACACTACTCCCACTTGTGTCAGGGAGAAAGCAGAAGAGAAGTCTGGCCGGGGAATTTCCTGATACAAAGGAAGTTCTGGGAATACCGAGGGTGAAGCCTGCACTCTCCTCATCTCCAGGGGGAGCAATGCCCCAGGCCCAATGCCCCAGGCCAAATGCCCCCAGTGACCAGGCAAAGGCTCAACCTACTCCTCCCTCGCCTAGCTAGCCAGCTACCCTGCAGCTTGCAGTGATCTGCATCAACCTCGACATTTCCCATGACTCTCGCCTTTTAAAGGTGCACGTGGCACAGTTACAGCCTCCCTTGGATGCTACAGAGTTGCCCAGGCACACAGTCCACTTCCCCACCCCCCCCTTCCTGCCAGAGTTGTATTTGTCACAAGAGAGACCTTTATCAGTCCCATCATCCTGGATTCCTAGGGCAGCACGTGGAACATCCTCCGTGTTCAGGAACATTTGTTAGAGGAAAAGATGAATAAGTAAACGTCTCCATTCTCTACTGTCAGCAGGTGGCCAGTAGACATTAACAGTAGCATTTTGGTGTGATCTCCTGTTTAAAGATGTGTGCGGACATCTCTTCAAGGGTCCCCGTGACAACATTTAAGACAAATTATTGGAGTTCAAATGACTAAAGATCTTTTCACTGAACTCCCTCAGTTTACAGACAGGGGACCTGAAGCCCAGAGAAACTAAACATATTCATCAGGCAGCCAGGATGACGAAGGCATGCAAATTCATGTCTTTTGAGCAACTTTAAAGAAGCTAGAAATATTCTGGTTTCTTTTCCTGGGGAAGATAGCATTCCGTGGGAATATGAGCACTGATTTTTTAAACATCTGAAGGGCTACTATGCGAAGAAAAGCTCGTAAGAGATCAGAAGTATCCAAAGATGAAACGGTTGCCCCTTGAGGCCATGAGTGCTGTATTGCCAGAGGTGTCCAAGCACAAACAGAAATAGCTTAGAGAGAGGAGAAGCATCAAAGTGTGGGGCAGAAAAAATGTCTGAAATGATAAACACAGAAAATAGCAAGTGTCCGAAGGATATGGAGCAAGGGGAACCCTCAGACACTGCGTGTGGGAGAGGTAATGGTGCAACCACTTTGGAAAACTAGCAGTTTTTAATAAGGTTAAACTGACATCTTCCCTGTGTTCAAACAATTCCACTCCTAGGAATGGACTCAACAGAAACACATATGTATTTTTTGCCAAACACATATATGCGATCTTCATAGCAGGTCACTCATAATAGCCCCAAGTTAGAAACTACCCAATCTACTGCTTATCGACAGTAAAATGAATAAATAAATGTTAGTATATTCACACAATGGAATATTATACAGAAGTCAGGAGACTTTTTCTGTAAAGGGCCAGATAGTATTTTCAGCTTTGCAGGCCATATGGCCTACATCTCAGCCACTCAGTTCTGTCATTGTAGTGCAAAAGCAGCCATAGACATAGACATATACAGAAATAAATGGGCATGGCTCTGTTTCAAAAAAACCTTAATTTACAAAAGCAGATGGAATACAAAGTGTGCTCAGTTTTTGGAAATTCATTAAGGTGCACAGCTATGGTATGTGTACTTTCTGAATGTATATAAAAAGGTTTTCAATTTTTTAAAAAGGGTTTTCAATAAACAAGTTTAAAAACAAATAGGGGCAGGGCAGTTATTGGCCTGTGTGTCTATGATTCAGTGGCTAGTCCCAGATAAAACAGTTAGATAATAGCAAAACTGGAACTGAAACTCAGGCCTCCGGCTCCCAGAAAGGAAAGGGAATTCATACCTATGAGTCTTTGCAGTATTCAAGGCATTTGTCACAGTCATTCCTCATAATAACTCTCAGAGAAGGCATTATTATGCTCATTTTTGTAGATGAGAAAACAGGGGACCAGAGTGGGTACAGACTTAGCCAGGATCATACATCTCATCAGGAGCAGCAATGTCATCTGAGCCCAGCTCTGTCTGATCCTGACCCCAAGCTCTTAAGCTTCCTCCACAGGCTTGAAATGCAAACATGGCATGTCTTACATGAACGTTGCATGTGTATAAAAATAAACTGTGAGCCCCACACTATGAAATATTATCCAGTTATCACTGGCTTCTGCTGCTGACAGCCAGGGCTGCTAAATCTTATTAGGCTGTGCCCGCTGCTTCTGGGCAAGCCCTGGCCATGGGCACAACTGGGACATAGGCCTGCTCTGCAGGTTTTTTACTGTGGCTTTCCTCTCTGAAGCAAGCGTAGGGGGATGAGGGGGAGAGGGAGAAGCAAGGGTGGGCAAATTGCTGGATGATTCAGGTTCTGCAGCCAGGAGAGGCCAGAAGGCAGGCGGACTGATGGGGAAGGGGCTTGTCACAAGGGGCCAGTCCAAAGGGGAAACTAAGACCATTCCCCTATCAGGAGCCACTTGCCCCTCATGTCCAACTCTACTTCTGAGATTCTCTCCCTCACCCTCAACAACCCCTGCTCCCAATACCAGTTGTAGAAAGAAAGAGAAAGGTACCTACTCATCCAACTCAGAGAATGGGGTAGGGTGAAGTTCTGCTTTTGAATGTCTTGTGACAATCTTCATTAGTTCTCAATAGTTAAAAATTAGGAGGGTTTCAGAAAGGAATGCATATACTCAGTGAAAGATGCCAGTCTGAAAAGGCTACATACTGTACAGTCCCAGGAACATCACATTCTGGGTAAAGCACAACTATAGAGACAGCAAAAAGATCAGGGGCTGCCAGAGGCTGGTGTGAGGAGTGGAGAGGAATGGGCACACAGAGCACAGACTTGTTAGGGCAGTGAGACTATTCCGTAGGATCCTATAATGGTGGGTACATGTCAGTATACCCCGTCACAATCTACAGAAGATACCTCACAAAGAGTGAACCCAAATGTGAACTATGGGCTTTAGTCAGTAGTAATGTATCAACATTGGTTCATCAATTGTAACAAATGTGCCACACTAATATGAGGTGTTCATTAGAGGGGAAACTGAGGCCAAGAAGAGGGCATACATGGAAATTCTCTATACTTGACACTCAATTTTTCTGTAATCCTAAAACTGCTCCAAAAAATCATCTCCTAATGCTATAAAAATTAGGTGGATTCTAGGAAAAAGTCTGGATTTCTGTCTTCATGCAAAAATCTGGTCTGGGAACATAGGGCCAATATTCCTAGAGCTGCAAGAGTCGAGCAACAACCGCTCCTGGGGAAGAAGTACCAGCTTCTCAAGTCCCCAAGTCCTCCATGGCCAAAATGAGTCAACATCACGCTTTATGTGACCATCTGGCTTCAGTCATTGGAGTTTGAGACTCCCTGGGGTAAAACGAGCAGTTTATGCAATGGTTTTCTGGGTTATTGAGAAAGTTTCCTGCCCCCGGGGTGTTGAGGCCAGAGAGGGAATGAGGGTGCATGGGCAAGGCCCTGGGCCCCACTTATGATCCTTCTTCTTTATCTGCTGGACCTACTGTCCTTATCATATAAGATTCACCCCAACAAACTGGCCTGTGGGTAAAATACACGTGCAACTTCTAATGCCTTTCTTTAACAGACAGGGAAACTAAGGCTGAGGAGGACAATGACTAGCTAAATGTGGTTGCTTGTAGGTGGAGGCAGTGCTGTGTCTCTTGATTGTCCCTCTGAAGTTCCTTTATGAGAAACCCAGTTTTCCATCTTTGTCTCGTCCTTCGTAGGTCACCGTGCCATCACCTGTCCTGACATGACTTAATGGCTTGAGGGATGTTTTGTGCATGGAACATTCCTTTCCCATCATCCAAGACTGCCCTGTTTACTGGACAAGCTTTGTCCTGCGGCCACCCCAGCTCCTCAAAGGCCCTCTCATTCAGGGTGAAGGCCAAAAGGTTTAATTCAAAGAAAATAAAAGCACAGAGGCCTAACAAACATGAGGTCTGTGGGATGCATTTTGAAAATGAGATCCCTGGATGAAACCCTTAAACCTTCCGAGTGCTCACCCTGGTTAGAGAGTGTGGTTACCTTCCTGCTTTAGGACGCTGTTATTCAGGATTTTTGCCATGACACTGCTCTTAGTGTTCTGCCTCCATGCTCAGTAGGGGCGTCGTCTGTCCTCTGCTGTGGGCTGCTTCTGCCACTTCAGGCTGCTCTCCCCACTTCAGGGAACTCCCACCACCACTTCAGGATACTCTGGCGACTTTAGGCTGCTTTCACAACCTCAGGATACTCCTGCCACTTCCGGCGGCTCCTGTCGCTTCAGCCTGCTCCCTCCACTTCAGGCTGTTCCTATATCCTTGTGACCAGTCTTTATTTTTAGGAAAGATGCTTTCATGAATGTTGGGGCTCCCCAGAGTGTCTGTATCCTGCATGCATCATACAGGTCACATTCTTTCAGTGGGTTGGCCATATATCACACAGTTGAGAGCATTTCACAAACATTTAAAAAGTAGTCATTGTGTACCTCACACTGTGCACAGAGCAAGTCTTTGTTATGTTGGTGAAGCTGCATGAACAAACCCTCATGGCACAGTGTGGTGGGTGCAGTAAAAGAGGGGTGGGTGGGGTGCCAGGGGAGCACTGGAGAAGCAGCTAAACTACCACCCCCAGAATTAGGCTGGTGGCTCCTGTGAGTTGAGAGGAGAGCTGTCTTGCAGAGCATGCAGGAACGGACCAGAGGGGTGGCATTCCTGACACCATGAGTTCTGGGAAAGGCAGGTGCTGGGGAGCAGGGAGTGCTGGCCCACAGCTACTGCTCCCACAGAGACTTTTCTGACTGAGAAAGAGCGAGCTGGTGCAGCTGCTCAATCTGAGGGCATTAGGAATAGGGGAAGGGCAGTGTAACCTAATCCTCTTATCAGATCTGCATAGCCCTGTCCTGCCTCCACATTTGCTGCTCCATTCCTCTCAAGTTTGTCAACAGCTCAGCCTCCAGGGCCATGAACCACACCTGCCATTTGTTCTGTGCTCGGTGTGGGTGCAAGTGTCTGCTTGTCACCTGTTCCTACTCTATGATTTATTAGGGTAGGCTGTCCAGTCTGTGTGCCTTCACAGGCCAATGTCACTCTGAGTTGGGCCTTAATAATCTTTTCATGTCAATGTTGGAAAGATTTTACAGGAGGGTTTTGAAAATCTGGGTCCATGGATTTGGGGGATATAAAAACACTCCAAAATTATATACAAAATGTTGTTGATCTGGGCGTTTTTCCTAGCAAGAACTCCCAAGCTTTCCTCTAAGCCTAAAAGGGTTGTGTGACCCTTTACACTGGAGCCATGGCCAAATCCTCCCAAGAGTCACTGAAGTCTTTTCCCCAAAAGCTTATACATGGGAAGTAGCAGCATTGAGGCTAGCACTGGGATTGGAGGGCAGGCTATAGCTGATCCTATGTCCAATCAAATGAAGATTTCCTTTTACAAAACACTTTATTTACAAAAATTCAAAATGAAAGAAAAAAATGGTCATCTTTGACAGTACTTGACTATTTGGTATTTCCATTATAACAGCAGTTCCAACTGGCTTTTTCTTAAGTAGGTGTGTGTGTTTTCAATTTTATTCCCTTTTTTGACTTCCCATTGGGACTCCTCTGATACCTTAATCTAGAAGTGAAATGCTGAGAAACTAGTGCAATCTGAGTGAGTGGGATTGTGTTTCATTTTTTGTTTTTGTTATAAAATGAAATTAAATCACTCATGAGGCCTCTAATAGAGATTTAAATGCATATAAGCTTATACTTCACTATGACATTATTATACCATTTCCACCCAAGCAAAGTTGACCGCAGGAGCCCAGTAGGTTAAAATATATTTTTCACTAATGCTAGTGTTATGCAAAATAAAGCACAAGTTGGGATTTTTTAGAATTAAAAAAAATATATCTAACATTATTGAATATTACCTGTAAATCCATCATGGATATATAGACTTTAGAATCATTTCAAGTGGCAGGACATCAGCTCCAAAGAGGCGAGCAGGCAAGGTTAAGGCCCAGCCACCTGTCCTGGAGGGAAACTGGGGTCTCAGCAGCCCTAAAAGATGGCCAAGGAGTAGGGATCAAGGCTCAGTGGGTCCCAAATGTTAGAACTGAAGTCCAGCAACAGGGAGATGCAGGGAGAGGAGAGCCAGCCATGGGCCCCAGTTACTAAAGTGGAAGCACATATGTAGGGAATGAAGAAGGGATGGGATAGAGAATAAATAAAAATGACCACACCCCAGCAACCTACTGCAGGTGGCCTTGTTTATTCTCCCCTCTGCTGACTGGCCCTTTCTTCATGAGTTATAAGTGACCCTCATGACGACCTTTCATGTGCAAAGTAGATATATTCACATATCAGAGGTTTCGGGGATGCAACCAAACATATCAGGGTGCGACATGGTGGCCCTGCCTGCCATCTGACAGCTCCATTTCAACAAAGATGTCATCTTTGTTATACAAACATTATGGAATGCAAAATTAAGTATTATTTGATAGTGATGGCTTCCACACAGCTGCACAGAGCCAGGTTTGCCTAGACTGGGCTCCAGGTCCCCCAAAGCCTTTCAACATGTGCCATTCTCTCTCTCTCTCTCCCTCTCTCTCTCTATTGGGTCTTGCTATTTCACCCAGGTTGGAGTCTGGAGTGCAGTGGTGCGATCACAACTCACTGCAGCCTCAACCACTCAGGCTCAAGTGATCCTCCCACTTCAGCCTCCTGAGTAGTGGGGTGCGTACCACCACACCCAGCTAATTTTTTTAATTTCTAGATACAAAGTCTTGCTATGTTGCCCAGGCTGGTCTCAAACTCCTGGGCTCAACCAGTTCTCCCATCTCAGCCTCCCAAAGTGCTGGGATTACAGGTGTGAGGCACCATGCCAGGCCTGAGCCATTCTTCTCTTATTGGCTTGTATGTAGAGGTTCTGTGTAGGCTTTCATTTAAAGAAAAGGTTCTGCTGTTAGACCAACTTTTGTTTAAAATGTAAAAACATAGTTCTGGCCAGGTGTGGTGGCTCACGCCTGTAATCCCAGCACTTTGGGAGGCCAAGGTGGGCAGATCACCTGAGGTCAGGTGTTCAAGACCAGCCTGACTAACATGGAGAAACCCTGTCTCTACTAAAAATACAAAATTAGCCGGATGTGGTGGCACATGACTGTAATCCCAGCTACCCAGGAGGCTGAGGCAGGAGAATTGCTTGAACCTGGGAGACAGAGGTTGTGGTGAGCCGAGATCACGCCACTGCACTCCAGCCTGGGCAACAAGAGCAAAACTCCATCTCAAAAAAATAAAAATAAAAATAAAAAATAAAAATGTAGTTCTGTTATACTCGCCACAATTATTACTTTATGAAAATAAATGGAGTGAAGGAATGAAAATACTGGCATGAATATAAGATGCTGGCTGGTCAAAAGCAGCAGCTTCCTAAGCCCAAATGCTGGTGCTCTTCAAACTTAAGCCAGGGCTCTGTGTGTTCAGTCATGGGGGCTGGGAGGACAAAGTTCAAGGGATACAAAAAGTGGGGAAGGTCAAAGCATGTGTCTACAAAGCAAAGAGTAATTAAGTTATACAGCACCCTTTCTCATATTTGATTTTCAGGACACATCTTTAGGACCTTATTGCAGGTAAAACTTAGGACTGCCTAGCTGGGTCAGGGGTTGCAGTGGGGAGTACCCTGAATGTGATAGTGAGGAGCCAAGGCTAATGAATTAATTTTAACCTCAAATCAGGATGGACCTGGGAATCCATCAGTTGATGAATGTAGCATCATGGGTGGCGATATAAGGCAGGTGTGATACAGCTACAACCAGAGACTATATCTCTTGGCTCCTATCCAAGTGTCTATGAGATTGGTGGGTTTTTCAATCCGGCTTAATTTATATCCCATCAATTATTTGAGCAATGAAGTTAAGTTTCCTCAAGAGAGAGACAAAAAGACCAGGAGATCTTTTTTGTGTCTGGAGATTGCTCTGCATTGTGCTACCATTAAGGCCTCTTAATTGTAAACATGGGGCATCTCACTTCATCTCACGACCCTTTGAGGACTGACATACCAAGGCTGAAATCACCTTGTCATTATCTCAGTTCCTGTAGTCTAGTGTTGCTTTTTGTGTTGATGCACATAAAACGATTTCGAGACCTAAATTATTTTGTGTGCATCAACAAAGAAAACAAATATCATAGGACTCAAGTTTCCCTTGAATGGCCCCACCTAGCCTCCTCTCCCAATATCACCAAGCTTGGGGGTTGAAATCAGGCAGCACTGGGTGGAATTCTGCGGCTGTCCCAACTCATGAGCTCTTGGGCTTTTGGCAAGCCCAAATCTTCTGAGCTTCCATCTCATTATCTATAAACGAAGATGAGTAAGGGTTATCTTGGGAGGAGCTTGTGAGGCTTACCTTTTCATTTGATAATTAATCCATTCATGCATTCAAAATATTTGAGTACCAACTATGTACAAGAGTGAAGTACTAGACAAAACCAGACACAGCTCTTTCTTCCCAGAAATGTAGACTGTAAAAGGGAAGGTTGTCCTGAAAAGATATGACTTCAGTAAATGTGTATACTTGCAAACTGGAATCAATGCCACAAAGGAGGTGGGATGGCTCCAGGTAAGAGGGTATGAGGTGTAGGGGGTGGAGGAATGTAGGGGTGCAGAGAGGGGAGGCACACTCAGGAAAGGACACCAGAGCTAATGAACAAGGAGGGGAAGTTAACTAGGAGGAAGCAGAGGGGCTGAATTCCAGGCAGAGGGGACAGCATGTGCAAAGGCCCGGGGGAGAGCCAAGCATGGTTAAGGAAATAATAAATAACAGAAGCCCAATTTGGCTGTGGAGCAGAGAACAATGGGGAGAAGGTAAGGCAAGGCACAGAACCCGCGCTCGGAAGCAAGCTTCCCTGGTCCTTTTAGGAAACCATTCAAGGGGAAAACCAGCTGAGGCTGCTGAGAGTCACCCCAAATCAGCAACACCTTCAGGAGATACAGGATGGCATAGGACTCCAGCTGACAGAGCTTAAGGTCAGCTTGAGAGGACAGAGCTGAGGCCACCCTCCTTCCCTTCCATTTATCTTGTGAATCCATCTGGGGCCATTCTATATCACCTCAGAATGGATAACGCCATAGACCCCAGCTGGGTTTGCAACTTGTAAATATCTATTAGAAGACCACTCCCACTTTTTCATTCCACCTTGCCACCAGCCCAAAAGAAAAAACAAAGCAGCAAGTATCTACAGATATCTCTATAGAGAAGCACTCAGTGGTGTGTCTAGAGATGTGTGTGTGTGTGTGTACACATACATGTCCTTGTGCATGCTCTTGAACCGGGATATGGGAGTAAGAAATGGAAGAGAAAATTGCAGGCAGCTGTTATCAATGAGAAGAACCAGGATTTGGAACTGGGAGATCTGATTCTGCTACTAGTTAGCTTCATAACCTAGGGCAGGTCATAGCCTCTCTCTGTCTTATTCTGTTAACTTTTAAAATGAGGTTAAAAGCAAGCCCATGCCGAAGTGTTGGAAGGCCCAGATTCATGCATTCTTTCATCTTCTGGGATGAAAAATACCACACTCTACAATGAGATGCAGAGATACAGGATATAGCCTTTGCCCTTAAGGAGCTCCCAGTCTAGGTCCTAGACTCTAGGAAGAGAGATAAACAATAAACAAGGAAATAGATAATTACAAAGCAATGCGATGGGCATGGAACAGAAAGAAACCATAGGGTCTGATAGGACTATAGATGGAGGCAGAGTGTAGCAGAGGCTGAGTACTCCCACCATTTCAACTGAAGGTACCAGCAGTTTCTTGCCTGGGGGCTTTCTCTGGCCACTGGAGACCACTTGGCCCTGCAGGCTGGTAGTGAGGAGGAATTAATGTCCTGCTAAGCAGCTGTCTCCTTATGAATGACCATGGTGTATCAATACCCAGCTTCCTCATGCCTTGGGGGAGCTAACTCCAAGGTGAGTGTCTCCACCCTATTTCTCAGAATCCCCCCAGCAGAACCAAGTGTCAGTTGTCTACCAGATGACTTGCTCAGTTGATCCCTTACTGACTTTTCCCATTCTCATTTCATCTCCCCACTCCCTTTCCAATACTCTCTGGGGTTCTTTCCCAATAAACTCTTAACACTCAAACCCTTGTCTTAGGGAAATCCACTGTCAGATGGCAGGCACCCAATCTCTCCTAGGAAGAGCGAGTGAAGTAGAATCCGTAGGAGGAGTGGCATCTGAACTGAGCTCCTGAGAGCCTGAAGGCAAACACACTTGACCATCCCAAGTGCTAGACATGGGTAAGGAGCCAGAATTAGCATTGTCAATGGAAGGGGAAGTGAACTTGTGCTACCCACAGCGTGGTCCTGGAACAAATGCTTGTCTCTAAACAATAAATTACTGGTTTAATTACTCAAACTTTCTGTTTGAGTAAGCATTGGCCTGCAACAGATTAGAAATTAAACAAAACAAGCAAAGCTTTATTACAGATAGTTTGAGCACAGTTTAGAACACCTAGTTCTCTTCTTTACGCATGTTTTTTTTTCTGTTGTCACGTCCACAAGCAAAATAAGTGGTGCTTTGTCCCAAGTCTTTTCCAGGATAGGTCAACCTAGAGAAAAAACAAAGCACAAGGGCCGCTCACATGGAATTTAGCCTTAGGCTTCCAGAACCATGGAATGTTCTGGCCTTTGGAAGGACCTCTGGCCTCCAGCTTGCCAAAGACTCAGAGCTCATGTGCTTCTCCCTCAGCAGGGCTAGGCACAACCTATTCATTACTCTGGTACAGCCAACCAACAAGCTCAAGAAGCTACTCAGTAAGACAATGTCTAGAAGACTGAGCCCCATAACATAGGATGAAAGGGGCTGTGGCATTTCATCTACCAGATCCAGCTTGTCAACACCACTTTGAATATGTTTCTGAGAGCAGGTAGGAAAGTCATTAAACTTGATGTGCGCCCTTTCTCCCTCCCTTTTCCCTCTACCATAACCAACAGAACCCAAGCCCTGCAAAGGGTAAGAGGTCAAGAAAGTTCTGAAGTGAATCAATAAAAATCATACGATAATTTGTGTTTTAAATTCAGAGCCCCTCCACCTATATTGACTCCTTCCCATCAGAACTCAAACATACCCAAGTTCTCACCTCTCAAAAAACACAAACCCACTTGTCCTGCTCCTACTCCCCATCTTGCCCCCACCCCTCATAGACAAAGTTCTTGAAAGAATGATCTTTTAACTTCACATTGGCTCACATTGACCTCTCAAATCCTCTCCTCTGGCTTCTGCTCCAGTACTTCTCTGAAACTGCTTCAGCCAGGGTCTCCAACAACCTTCTTGTCCTTAAATAGACACTTCTTGGAGTCTGGATTGTACTTGCCTTCTCGGCAGTGTTGGGTTCTTACTGGGTATGAATACTCTTCTATTCTTTATTCTTTTTCTTGGTTCTCATGACATCGCTGTTTTCACATTTCCTTTCCACGCCCTGGACAGTCCACCTCAGTTGGCTTTGCCAGCCTTTTCTTTTCTGGCTGTTTCTTAAATGTGGATGCTTCCCAGGACTTTTTCCCATGTCTCTGTTCTCACCATACACAGTCTTCCTGGGTAACAGAGACATGGACCGTGGATTCAATGACCATCTACACGCTGAGACCTGCTAAAGCCACACCCAATCCAGACCTTCCTTCTTAGCTCCAGACTCATACACTCTGCCTATTTGGTTGTGCCACTGACACCCAAAAAGGAACACACCCAAATCTCACTCAGCATCTGCACCAAATTTACCTCTCATGCTCCAGCCCTGATGCCAGTAGAATGGCAATACCTTTCCACCAGATACTCAAAAAAAAAAAAAAAAAAAAAAAAAAAAAACCAAGGTTACATCTTCACTTCTCTGCCTCCTCCATCCCCTCTCCCTGATCAGTAAGTCCTTCAGAGTTCCCCTCCTAAACACCCCTCCATCTGCGGACTTCTCCCCAGCCCCACTCCTAAGAACTGTGCCTCATCAGTTTTCTCTGGGACCATGGGAACAGCCCTAACCAAGCTCTCTCTGCTCCCCTCTATCTTGCTATTTCCAATCCAGTCCCCTAGAGAGGAGAACCAGAGAAATTTTTCTTAAAAGGGTCTTTGAAGCTTTATTTATTTATTGCCGTCTCAGATCATTTTTTTTTATTTTTTAATTTTACTTTAAGTTCTGGGATACATGTGCAGAACATGCAGGTTTGTTACTTAAGTATATATGTGCCATGGTGGCTTGCTGCACCTATCAACCCGTCATCTAGGTTACATCAAGCTTTATTTTTAAAGGAGACCTGTCTTAGTAAATTAAGCCTTCCCAGAACTGCTGGGTCAACCAGGTGAAAGCAGCAATGCTTTGGAGACGCACCGCAGGTGCTATCATGAAGCCCTTGTCCCCTCCTCTCTCCCACCCCAGAGGAAACTTTGGGCTCTGGGGAACTGTGTGAAAATCACAGTCCTCGGGGTTCAATCTGGTCACATTGATCTCCTTTTTAAAATGCTCCAAGTCACCCATTATCCTCTGATCAGATTCCTGAGCACAGTGGCAAGACTTTCCAGGACCTGGCTCCCGCCTTTCTACAGACTCGCATCCACCCAGCTCCTTGGCTCTTTGCTGCCACACACTTATTTCATTCCTGAGCTCATCATTCTCGCACTGCAAATCTGTGAGCTCTGGCTCCCTGTGCTCCCTTCCCTCTCTTCCTGGAGCTAACTCCTGCTCTAGTCCTTCCGGTCTCAGCTCTGATGCCATATCCCAGATCTTCTGGGGCTGGGCTAGGGTATCACATAGCACATCAGGCTCTCCACTTCTGGCCCTAGGTGGCGATTGCAGTTAAGGAGCTGAGCTCCCCTCCAGCAAGCTCTAAGGGGAGGGCCCTCCCGCCACCACCTCACCCAGAGGTCCGGGAGCCCGACACCCACTCAGTGCATGCCCCAAGTGTGCCTCTGTCTCAGGTACACGTTAGACTTTCCCATTCACAAAGTCCATCGGGCTGTCACAACTGCCTCACCCCAGTTGACAGGTGTGAAAGAGTGACACATAATCAAGACTACACAGAAAGTGGCCGATCCATGACTGAAACACGTGGTGAAACCATCTCTATGCCCTTGCAGGTCTCATCACAATTGACTGCAAAGCCTCGCTGGTTTGGGTTAATTGTGGCAAAGGCCAATCTAAATTAAGGAAAATGTGCCAGGTGTGGTGGCTCATGCCTGTAATCTCAACACTTTGGGAGGCAAGGTGGGTGGATCACTTAATTTCAGGAGTTCAAGACCAGCCTGGCCAACATGGTGAAACCCCGTCTCTACTAAAAATACAAAAATTAGCTGGGCTTGGTGATGGGCGCCTATAATCCCAGCTACTTGGGAGGCTGAGGCAGGAGAATAGCTTGAACCCAGGAGGCGGAGTTTGCAGTGAGCCGAGATCATGCCATTGCACTCCAGCCTGGGCGACAGAGTGAGACTCCATCTCAAAGAAAAAAATAAAAATAAATAAAAATAAATAAATGAAGGAAAATATCATTATACTTAAAAAATATATACAACTTATTGTTATCAGTGACATACCTTATTGCAGCAAAGTGTTTCTTGGAAGAATCACTTTAGGGAACAGCTAAGAAGTCTTTGTAATCAGCCTGCTGGTTATCTGTAAAATAGTGCTTTTCACAACCTCACAGAGTCTTACCTGGGGAGGGGAAGGGGGGTTTGGAGATTGCCTTGCCCCAGAAGTGTCTGTCTCTCCTCAGCCTGGGCACCAGCCTGCACAGTCACAGCGAGAAGAGAACCCACTTATCCATCTTTTCCTACTTGCCAGGCTCCTGGGGAGGCAAATCTCCACCCAGGGCTGCCAGAATTAAGACTGCCTTTCCTTTCTGGCCAAAAGGACACACTGGTTTCTTATTGCAATGGCATAGAATATGTGGCTATCACGAGATGGTGACAAGGACAGGCCAAACAGGTTTCTTGCTCCTACGTTTGTTTTCTATTGCTACATAACACATCACCGCAAACTTAGTGACTGCAAGCAACACAAATTTATTATCTCACACTTTCCTTGGGTCAGAAGTCCGGGCATGAGTTAACTGAATTTTCTAGTCAGGGTCTCACCATTTTAATGGGGTAGTTGCGCTGCATTCCCCGCTGAGGCTCAAGGTCTTCTTCCAAGCTCACTGGTGGTTGGCAGAATTCATTTCCTTATGACTGTATGACTGAGGCCCCCATCTTCTTGCAGGCTGTTGGTCTTGCTGGCTGTTGGCTGGAAGCAACTCCTAGAGGCTAAGAGTTTTCTTATTTGTTTGTTTTTTGAGACGGAGTCTCACTCTGTCGCCCAGGCTGGAGTGCAGTGGCACAATCTTGGCTCACTGCAACCTCCGCCTCACAGGTTCAAGCAATTCTCCTGCCTCAGCCTCCCGAGTAGCTGGAATTACAGGCACCTGCCACCACACCTGGCTAATTTTTGTCTCTTTAGTAGAGATGGGGTTTCCTCACATTGGCCAGGCTGGTCTCGAACTCCCGACCTCAAGTGATCCACCTGCCTCAGCTTCCCAAAGTGCTGGGATTACAGACGTGAGCCACCGTGCGCAGCCTAAAGGCTAAGAGTTCTTTGTCACATTGCTGTCTACACAGGCCTCCTCACAACAAAGCAGTTTACTTCTTCAAAGTCAGTAGGAAAATCTTTTGTACTTCAAATCTCTTCCTTCAGGAAGAGCCTACCTTTTTTTTTTTTTTTTTTTTTTTTTTTTGAGACAGAGGCTTGCTCTGTCACCCAGGCTAGAGTGCAGTGGCCTGATCTCAGCTCACTGCAACTTCCACCTCCTGGGTTCACACCATTCTCCTGCCTCAGCCTCCCGAGTAGCTGGGACTACAGGTGCCCACCACCAGGCCCGGCTAAGTTTTTGTATTTTTAGTAGAGATGGGGTTTCACCATGTTAGCCAGGATGGTCTTGATCGCCTGACCTCGTGATCCACCCGCCTCGGGCTCCCAAAGTGCTGGGATTACAGGTGTGAGCCACCGCGCCCGGCCAGGAAGGGCCTACTGTCTTGTAAGGGCTCATCTAATTTGCTCAGGATAATCTCCTTTTGATTAACCCTATGTCAACTGATTTGGTACATCAATTATATCTGCAAAATCCCTTTACCCCTTTACCTAATTGTGGGAATGAAATCTACCACATTTACAGCCCTGCTCACGCTTGAGGGAAGGGAATTATATGGCATGTTCGCCAGGTGTGGAAGAGCTTGGAATTCTGTCTAGCACGTTTCCCTGGTCTAAGTCCTTGAGACGTGCAATGCCAGGCAGGATCCAGGTATCCTTGCACTTTTCTTGCCATCTGCTGGGTGGGATTCTGCAATGGTTAAGACAGTCCTGGACCCTAAAGCTGGCCTAGCTTGCTTGGTTTTGAATGCGGAAAGGTTCTGCCCTGAGTCCACAGCTGGGTGAATGTTCCAATAAGGAGGTGGGAGAGGTAATGGTCAAAGCTGGGTCAGGACTTTATTACTTTCTCTATGACAGAGAAAGGGAAAAGAGGAGTTAGTGAGGACATGAAATCACAATGTTCTTTGACCTATTTTGGTTAGCAAAAAGTGCCATGGACTCCCCAGTTTCACAGTGATGTTCAACATGTGCAAATGTGATTTCTAGGCAGAGGAGCTTTTATCAGATCATAAAAAGCCAAGGTTCGGGATTTTGCTTGCTGCCTTGCAGGTTTGCGATTAAGGCCCCACTGAAGGAATTTCCTCAAGGGTTGCCAATAATAGCATTACTTTATTTACTCATCCAAAACATCCTGTGAGATGAGTATATTATTATTATTATTCCCATTTTATAAGTATGGAAACTGAAGCTCAGAGAGGTTAAGTAACCTGCTTAGTCGCACAGCTGTTTAGTGTAGAAAGATGGGGTTGGCTGCAGTCTGTCTGGCTCCAAAGCCTTTGCTGGTTACCATTTATGAGGCAGTTTCTTAGTTTTTCACATCAGCCCCTTTGCCTGTGCTCTTCCTGCTCTCTGGGACTCTGCCTAATACTTTACAAGAAAGCCGCTTCCAGGTTTCACTGGCCCTGAGTGTAAAACTTCTTTAATTTGGAATCTACCGTTCTATTGATTTCCTCTCAATTCCACTCTTTGCAGTACATTGAAAAAGCAACCAACCAACCAACCAACCAATCAATGAAAAGAACCTCCTCCTTCTGCAAGACACTCAAATGTTTAACGGCAGCTCTCATGTTCCCTCTAGGACTAAATCTTGATAGGTTTTCTCACCATTCCTCACACGACTTGATTTCCTGATCGTCTGTAATTCTATTTGCCCTTTGGTTAATCTTTATCATTTTCTGCTGAAAACAAGATGCCCCAAATTGAAGACTGTTTGTGCTATGCCTAATGCATAGAACACCACAAGACCATCACCCACCTGATATGGATACCATGCCTGTGTTAATGTACCCTAAAATCGCATTAGCTTTTTAAATAGCCAAATCACATTGTTGGCCCATATTTAAATAGAACTTGGCTAAAACTTTGGGTCTTTCTCCGCTAAACTAATGTCAAGCCACGGCCTCTCAATACTGACCTTGTGTTGCTGAACTTTTTTTTTTTTAACCTAGTTTTCATTTCCTTTCTGCCCTCTTTTGGAACATGTTCAAATCCTTGTTAGTCTGAATCTTCAATGCAATGTCTTAGTTCTTCCCCCAGTGCTGAGTCATCTGTACAGCTTATAAGTAAGTTTTCTAGCTCTTCAGCCAGATATCAATCAAGGGTTACAGTGGACGAGTTGAAGAGTAGAGTTATTTAAGGTGGTTATGACAAGTTAAATAACTGAACAATTAAAAATTGTTAATCCCTTAATTGAACTAGAATCCACGCTTTGTGAAAATTGAGCTATAATATGCCTGCGACATTCCCTTTATTCATGAACCTAGTGATTTCCTTAAAATGGAAATGAGATTAATGATGAATAATTTTTCCCTAGAAAAGCTATGCTGATTCTTAGTCACTACTAATGATTATAAACTCTCTGTTAAAAATCATAGCCTAATGTTTTGTCAGGGATTGATACTATCATAATTTGTTCCTGGAATATACCTTTTCTCTAAAGATCTTTTTTTTTCTTTTTGAGATAGGGTCTTGCTCTGTTGCCCAGGTTGGGGTGCAGTGGCATGATCACGGCTCACTGCAGCCTCGACCTCCCAGGTTCAAGTGATCCTCCCACCTCAGCCTCCCAAGTAGCTAGAACCACAGGCACATGCCACCACACCCAGCTAATTTTTAAAACTTTTTATAGAAATGAAGTCTTGCTGTGTTACCCAGGCTGGTCTCAAACTCCTGGACTCAAATGATCCTCCCACCTCAGCCTCCCAAAGTGCTGGGATTACAGGTGTGAGCCACTGCACTCAGCCTCTAAAGACCTTTAGAGTGTTTGAAAACCTTGTTTAAGCATCTTTTCTGAAATCTTATATAGATTATTAATTGGCTTATATGAATATTTTTCCTAATAGATTTTTTAAAGACATTTAACACTATTCTTTTAAATCGAAATACCGAATAAGCAAGGTCCTAACAATGTCTCTAACTACTATTATTTATTACTCACATCCCTCCAGAACATAGCCAAATACACATAACAAGCCTGTGAAATACATTTATAGAACTTGTAACTGTGAAGAACAAATTTAGGTAAATCATGACCTTCAGGTCAGCTGTGATGGAATCTAGGCCACTTGTTTTTCTTTGTACTTATTTTGAGATAATCTTTTTCTCCCTTTTTTTACAGCCCTGTAATTTTGTGTATCTAATTCCTCTTTTATTATAATGAAGGCATCATCATCATATTACCATCTGAGTAGATCAAAGATGTAAATTAATCTGAAGCGTCTCTGGTCTCTGGGCTAGTGGATAGCCACCTGGGCTTTGGTCTTGATGAAGTCCAGAATTAATGAAATGTGGATAACAGGAATCAAAGCTTATTTCTGATAATATATGTGCACAGTTTGTTCAGCTAGTTAGATCTGTCCATAATATCAGAAATATCTGGGGTTTCAGAAATATCTAGGGTTTTTGTAGTTTTTAAAGTATTTTTTAATTTAAGATATATTACTTGGACAAGTGCATAAAATTTATGTGTACAGTTTAACATATGGTAGTTAAGTGAAGACCCAAGCAATCATCCCCCAGGCCAAGAAACAGAACATTAAGAGCACCACAGAGGTCCTCTCTCTATTCCTTGCTATAATAACAACCCCTCTTCCACCCTCCAGAAGTAACCACTTGCCTTTTATAGTAATAATTTCCTCACTTTTCATTGTAGGTTTATTGCCTGAGGATGCATCCCTAAACTGTGTGTATTTGTTTTACTTGGTTCTAAACTATTTAAAAATGGAACTGTATTGTATTATTCTTTGAAACTTAATTTTTTTCCTCAACGTGTCAGATTCATCACATTGTTGCATTAAAACTGATTTGCTTATTTTCCTGCTGTAATCTACAGTATGAATATACCATATCATGGGCATTTTGTTTGTTTCTGGTTTTTGGTAATTACAAAAAACAAATGTTGCTTTAGACATCCTTTTACACTTATCTTAGTGAATGTACGTATGTGTATCTCTAAAAAACATGGAATATTCAACTTCACTATACAACACGACACTCTTTTCCACAGCAGGTTTACTGATTCACATTCTTATCATCAGGATTATGAGTTTCTAAATCTCCACATCCTAGCCAACATGCAGTATTGTTAGTCTTTTTAATTTTTACCAATCACAGGTGTGTAGTTGTAGTATGTTATAATTTTAATTTGTATTCTCCTGATTAACATTGAGGTTGAGCACTTTTCATATGTTCTTTGGCCATTTGAATATCTCTTCTTGTGAGGTACATGTTCAAGTCTTTGCCTATTTTTTTTCCTATCAGGTTTTCTGCCTTATTTATTTTTAATATTTCTCGTATATTCTGTATGCTAGCCCTTTTAACCTATTTCTTGTTTAGAAAAAAAAAAGTGCAGCCTACTGCCAGTGCTCATTTCTCGGGGCAAATGGGAAATGGGTTAAAAAATTATATATGTTACAAAAATGTCCTCCCACTCTGTGGCTTGTATTTTAACTCTTTTTGTGGCATCTTTTGAAGAATGGAAATTTTAATTTTTACTATAACCAATTTATAACTTTTCCTTTGTGTTTAGTGTTTTTTCTCTCTACATAAGATATCTACTCCGAAATTATTAAGATATTCTCTTATACTACCTTCAAAAGCTTAGTATTTAGCCTTTCACAGTTGATCTTTGTCTTGATCCATTCTGCTAATGCAACAATACATCTTAGACTGGGTAATTTATAAACAACAGAAATTTATTGCTCACAGTTCTGAAGGCTGGGAAGTCCAAGATCAAGTTGCCAACAAGTTTGGTGTATGGTGAGGGCCTGTTCCTCATGGACAGTGCCTTCTATGTATTCAAATGGTAGAAGGGGCAAGGAAGCTTAAGCCTCATTTATAAGGGAATTAATACCACTCATGAGGGTAAAGCCCTCATCAATCACCTCCCAAAGTCCCCATCTTCCAAAACCATCAGATTGGGTATCAGGCTCCAACATATGAATTTTGGGGGGACACTAACATTCAGACCAAAGCAGTCTTCAATCCACTTGGAACTGATTTTACATACAGTATGAGGAAGGAATAAAATCTCAATGTTTCCAATATGAACAATTTCTGGTTGTTCCATTATTATTTATTTAAAATGTTATCCTTTACCTACAGCCACTTCTGTCATAGATCAAGCCCATGTGTGTGGGATCTAAGTTCTCTATTCTGTTTCATTGGTCAGTTTTTATTTTATTATATTTTTCCCCTCATTTTCTATACTCTAGAGGAACTACTTGCAGCCTGTTTTTAAAATCTTTGCATAAATACCACATCATCTTGATAACTAAAATACTATAATGTATCTTGATATCTGATAAAACAAATCCTCCTACATTTTTCTTTTTCTTCAAAAAGTAGCTTCTTAAATCCTACAAAATAAAATCAATTGGAATTTTGATTGGGGTTGTGTCAAATCTACAGATCAGTTTGGGAGGAACAAACATTTTTAAAATATTCATTTTTCTAATCCACGAACATGGTATAACTCCTTTATTTGGATATTTAAAAATATCTCTCTGTAAGTTTTAATTTTTCACCTTTAGAGGCCTTCTGCATCTTTTCATAGATTTATTCCCAAGTAATTAATACTTTTTAAATTATATTACGATTGGTATCTCTTTTTAAATTCTACTTTTAACTGGGTTTTTACTGGAATAGAGAAATACAATGTTTTTTGTATACTGGTATTTTGTTATCAGTAGTAGTTTAGCTGTAGTTTTTTGGATTTTTTAATGTATATATAATAGCATCTAAGAAAAATGATTGTTTTTTTCCTTACAACTCTTGTGCCTTAGATTTATGTGTCTTCCTTATTTCACTGGATAGGCCCTCCAGTACAACATTGACTAGAAGTACAGACTTGCTCCTAATCTCAAAGTGAAATCTTTTTTAAAAAAATAATTATTTATATATTTTAAATGGCAAATAAAAAACTGTATATATTTATCATCTAAAATATGTTGTTTTGAAATATGTAAAGCTGGGCATGTTGGTGCATGCCTGTAGCTACTCAGGAGGCTGAGGTGAGAGGATTGCTTGAGCCTGGGATGTTGAAGTTGCAGTGAGCCGTGATTGTACCACTGCACTCCAGCCTGGGTGACAGAGCGATACCCTGTGTCAAAAACATAAAAACAGAAATGTATATATACATTGTGGAACGGCTAAATCAGGCTTATTAACATATGCACCAAAGGAAAATCTTCTAATGTTTTATTACGTAGTATAAGATTTGCGGATAATTTTATGTTGATATGTTTTATCAAATTAAAGGAGTTTCTATTTCTAGCTGCAAAGGAGATATGTTATGAATGTCACCTAATGCTTTTTCTGCATCAACCAAGATGATCATTTAGTTTTCTTCTTTAGCATGTAAATGTGGCAAATCACATTAATTTATTTTCAATAAATGTATTTTTATTTAACACTTGCTGAATACATTTTTTTTTTCAGGTTCCAGACTTAAACAATTAACTGCAGCAGGAAAGAGCAGAACACGGGTGGATGGGACCTGAAATATACCTACTCAAAACGACCAAACAGGGTTTTGAAACTTCCCTCCCACTCTAAGTGCTGAAAGGAGGCTGTAGTTGAGTTGGGATTCAAGTGGTCTGAAAACAGGTTCCCATCCTGGAAGCACTTTTCAATGGGGTCAGGCGGCTCCAACACCAAGTGCTGGGGAACGTAATGGACAGATAACATGAAGGACAAAGGTCCTCAGCAGGTTCAGAACCCTTAAAAGTGCAGGATCAGGACACCAGTCGGGATACGTGGGTTGGGGCAGGAGGAAGGGAACTGACAAGAACAAGGCAGACACCCAGTCCAAAACTGGGACAGCAGCATGAACTTGTGACCAACACTGGAACCACAGTAAAATGAGTTATTAGAACAGAACACTACATCAGAATCTGAAAAATAGTAAAAGTGACCCAGAGAGATGTAATTGGAGCTACTTAAATCTCTTATCTCACATGAGGATTGATTTTAGGAGCTAGAAGTAGGGCTGTACTTGCAAAGACAGATCAAGTAGCACCAGGTGGGGGAATGTGAAGACAGTGGGGGATTGAAATAGACTGGGCTGCCTGAAAAACTTAAAATGCCTAGAAAAGGAGGCCTGGACATGATTTGAAGCTCAGACCTGGAAAAAATAAGAGAGAGAGAAGTAGCATGAGTTTGGTCGCATTAGCCTAACCCAGCTCTTTTCAGAGGAAGCTGATTCATTCAAAGCCCAGTGCTACAGAAGACCATTTCCCTCAATTAAACTATGAAATGAGAACATGTCCCTTGCACACCAGGGAATCCACCTGGCTCATGGTAGACTTAATACATGTTTATTGAATTCTTGAACTAGCTGGAGTGCCCTGGACACATTTAATTTTTTCTCTTCAATCCTCAATTTCTTCCTCTACCAAATGAGGGGGTTAGGCTAGATCAGCTCTAAGATCTCCCTTAACTTTGTCCTCCTTCATTCCTAGTGTTTTGCATTCTTTCAGGCCTTCATCACTGCTCACTTTTGCAGATCTCCTAGCTGGGACCCCAGCTTTCTGCCTTGCCCACCCCACACTGCTTTCTGAGCTCTCACTAACATCTTAGTCTACGTTACTCTTTTCCTAAAACTGTTCAAACACCAGCCTCTGTGGGCCAAAAGCCAAACTCCTGAACCTTCCACAAAAGGCCCTACATGTGCCAGCCTCTGCAGTCCTCTCTTCTGTCCAGTGACTTACCTCACATGGCACCCCCGCCCTTGAGCCATCTTGAACAACTTAGAGTTCTCCAGATGTCTCTATTGACCATTATCGTCCTATAAAATGGGGATATTTACAAGGCTGTCATGAAAAGCAAATAAGAAATGTGGAAACAAATTATAAATGATCTAGTTAGATAACTAATTATCTAATAACATCACAAATGTTAAGACTGATGGATCCTGAGTGTGTAAGTCAGCTTGGGCTGCTATAACAAAATCCCAGACTGGGTGGCCTGAACAAAAGACATTTATTTCCCACAGTTCTGGATGCTGGCAAGTCCAAGATCAAGGTACTGGCATGTTTGATGTCTGGTGAGAACTCACTTCCAGGCTTGTGCACAGCCATCTTTATGCAGTGCGCTCACATAGCAGAGAGGGAGGGCATGCACATGAACCAGCACGTATGTCTTCTGGTGTTTCTTTTTTATTATCCAATCATAAGGGCCCCACCCTCAGGACTTCATCTAAACCCAAATACCTCCACAAGGCCCCATCTCCAAATACCATCACACAGGAGGTTAGGGCTTTAACAGATGAATTTGGGGGTGGGGGAAGATATAATTCAGTCCATAACACTGAGCAAAGGGATTATGGTTGATCGTGACTTTTGGTATCCAGTGTCCTGCTCCAGTAGAGCACCTATGGTATCAGGAAGTTCATGTTCAAAACAAGGTATTCTGTGTGTAAAAAACTACCTATTTTTTTCAGGAGGCTGAGGTGGGAGGATCGCCTGAGCCCAGATGTTCGAGGTTACAATGAGGTGTGATCACACCACTGCACTCCAGCCTGGGCTACAGAATGAGTCCCTGTCTCTAAAAAATAACACAAAACCAACCAGCCAACCAACAACAACAACAACAACAACAAACCTATCTATTTTGGGGGGGCAGAGGGAGGGTGGTAGGAATAGAAGAGAAAGTTGGGGATTGTTGGGAAATTAGGAGGGAGAGACAGGCAAAAGCCGGTTCATGGAGGGGTCCTGTAGTTACCAAAAAAAGGTGAATTATAACTCATGAACGACTAGGATCATGAGGAAACAAGTTCACTGACACACTCGCACATGATAGGCTGTTAGCTTTAACAGCTATTTAAATTCTCCCCCTAATCTAATGACCTTATTTTTGGGAATTTATCCTAAGAAAATAATCCAAAAGATCAGGAGAGGTATGCGTCCAAAGATATTTATTACATTATTTATGATGACAAAAACTGGAAGTAACTCATAGTGGAATAGTTAAGTAGTTATTAGCTAAAGAGTTTCTGAATGAACCAATAAATGCTTGTTGAGTATAAAGTGAAAATGAAAACAGTGAAGTTCAGGTTCACAGAATGGAAAAATCTATGAAGTAAAATAAACAAAATATTAAAGTATAGCTATATAACACTACAACTATATAAATACAGTGAAAAAATAGACAACACTAGAAGTAAATACAGATTAAAATGACAACAGACTATTTGTTACGGTGGCGTAATTATGTGCCACTAAGATATTATGCTTAAAAACACACTGCCTTTTTGAAAATGAAAAAACAACCAGTCCTGCACAAGGTAATCTGGCTGGTCTGTCTGCAGCACAGCCTCACAAAGTAGCCTTTGTTTGTCCCAGCCTGAATCAACACTTGGCTTTCAGTAACACAAGTGAATTGATGAAATATTTGGGGTCAATATAGTGGAAAGAAGTATTTGTTTTATAATGAAGCCCAGAACAATGGTCACTGGGGAAGCAGGGTGAAAAAGGAAGAGGATTTGAACTGCTAAATGAACTACACGCTCCAGGCCAAAGCATCCATTATTGCCTACAGGCAGGATGAGAAACAGAGTCCTTGTGAATAAATAAACCAAAGAGAACCTAAACCATCAGAAGATGCCCAAGCAGAACGGTGTTTACCCTCACTTAGAACAAATACCGAGGAAAAAGAGCAGGTATTTGGCAACAGTTACGACATTACTGGATTTGTAGCTCATCTAGTAATAAGTTTCCTCAAAGGAGAGTTGTCAAATTTCAGAGCTGGATAAGGGGACCAAGGTCAACAGGGGTAGGTGGATTAGGCCAAGGTCATCCAGTCAGTATACAGCATGGGAATACAAACATGGGCTGCCGGTCACACAGACTGCATGTCCAACTCCAGGACTGCCCCTTCCCAGCTATGTCTTAATCAAGCATTCCCTCAAACAGATATTAAGACAACGTGTGTCTCAAACAAGTCACTCAGTCTTGCCTGCTGTCAATTTTCTCACCTGTAAAATAGTACGAGGCCTCTGCTGTGGTCCTCTGTAGCTGTCCACCCACCTCACCCTTCTCCAAAACACCAGAAGAGCCATCTGTCACCAACCTTCAGCCCATGGGCTCTGAATAGGCCCTGAGCCCATGAGCACATCATATTCTCAGGAACTTGGGTGCTGGGTCAGGAAGGATGTGGGACCTGATGAGAGGTGCTGAGGGGTGAGATCTCAGCAATGACAGAGGATGCAGCAAGTCCTCTTCGCCACTGGCTTCAGCTGCCATGACCTCCATCTTGGCCAACACACGCAGTCAAAGAACAGAGCCAAGAGATGGGAGATGGAGAAAGCGGGTCTCAGAGATAGTGCAAAAATCGCAGAACCAAGTTATTCCTGAAGCCAGCCTTACCTTTTATATTCCTTTTTTTCTGTTGGTGTTTGCTTTACCTAAGCAAGTGTGAGGGATTTTTGCTTTCATTTTTTATTTCAATAGCTTTTGGGGGCCAGGCGTGGTGGCTCACGCCTGTAATCCTAGCACTTTGGGAGGCCGAGGCAGGTGGATTGCCTGAGTGCAGGAGTTCAAGATCAGCCTGGGCAACATGGTGAAACCCCGTCTCTACTAAAATACAAAAAA